>NC_065506.1:44638538-44657700 GCF_006386435.1 Epinephelus moara | reverse complement strand
AATATATATATATATATATATATACGGCCCGGGGGCCAGAACCGGCCCACCAAAGAGTCCAATCTGGCCCACTGGATGACCTTGCACATGTAATAGTGATGCACTTGTGAAGGCTAAGAGGTGCCAGGTTTCGTGATCAAGGTAAAAATCGAGTTGTTATTTTTTTCATGTAAAATTTTTCACCCTGACCAGAATGTCAGGATTACTACACAGGAGTGGAAATGTACAGAAACATGCACATTTAATAACAGTGTGTCGTCGACTGACTGAATGTGGAAACCTGAGAAATATTGTTGAAATTGAATTTATTCTTCTGAAGACATCACAGGCTGCTTTGTAAATGGATTAGCGTTTTTATAATGTACTTCTTTAAAACAAAAAAGGGAGGTGTTTGTTATGTATAGGACATTATGCAATGGTTTTACTGGTCCGGCCCACCTGCGATCAAATCGGACTGCATGTGGCCCGTGAACTAAAATGAGTTTGACACTCAGGAATATGCTTATTCAATAACAATGTCCCCTCCTAGTCTTGATCCGGCTCATCTATCTATACATTTTTATTAAATATACATGTGGTAAATAGGGGAGGTGCTAATCCAATAATAATTTTGTGAATTAAATAAGCTTTTGAGTGAAATTTAACCAGCAAATAAAGACCATATTTAGGAAATATACTACAATGATGATAGCTTTTCTTACTATATGTCGAAAACTCTGTCTGTGTGTGTGTCTGTTCCATGTTTTTCTCCTCACTGACTTGGTCAATCCATGTGTAATTTGGCACAGTGGTAGAGGGTCATGGGAGGATGCCAATGAAGCAATATTACATCAGTTGGCCAAAGGGGGGCGCTATAGCAACCGATTGAAATTGCAAACTTTGAATGGGCATATCTCATGCCCCATATGTCGTAGAGACATGAAACTTTGCACAGAGATGCCTCTCCTCATGAGGAACACGTTTGCCTCAAGAACCCATAACTTCCGGTTATATAGATTTTCCGCCATTTTGAATTTTTTGAAAAACACTTCAAATGGATCTCTTCCTAGGAAGTTTGAGCGATCTGCATGAAACTGGGTGAACATAATCTAGGGACCAATATCTAAAGTTCCCTCTTGGCAAAAGTTGGAAAACTTACTAAAACTGAGCTTCTATAAGGCAATGACTTTAACTATCTGCCTTTCAACGTGCTACCTCAACTACTAATATACAGTTTTAGCCCACTAACTATCCCACTATTGGCAATGATACTACTGTACTTTCAATAAAGCAATTGTGCTATCAAATTCACAAACACTCTGTCTGAACACATTGCTCTTCTTAATGGGTTCAGTTGACTATTTAATCTGCAATTTCCTATGACCTGTATCCCAAACACACACCATGTGAAACTGTACGTGGGCAACTGTGCACTCAGTGGTTATGGACTAGTAGGTTTATGATCTTGGACCTTGAGAGCTTGTCTGTACACAGATTGTAGAGGCTTTATTATTGTATCAGAGGCCGAGAATTATTATTAGTATTTAAATTAGTATTTTACGTGTGAGAAAATCAAAGGACAATATTTTTCCGTTTTAAAAATACAATCAACTACACAGCCACTGCAGAGTTTCGGTCATCTGTTCTAAATGTCACACAGTGCGTCTGGATTTCACTCCAGCTTTGAAGCCTTTGTTCAACTGCTGCAGAGTTCAGATGTGTTCCACTCACACATGATTCACTGAATCTACACCAAAACAAAAGGAATAGTTCCTGACCTCCCTCTGCCAACACAGAGGCAGCTCATAGTTTATATTGGTGTCCGACTGTTAGAATATTTTATCAGCATGTCAACCAAAACTTTCTCTTGGCCAGAACTCAAGTTCAACACGGTGTGTTAGCAAAGAACACAAGTCTTTGTTATCATGCTGATAAAACACCTCAACCGGCCCGTTCACCACAGGGTCCAACACTACAGCAACAAATCATTCTATCAGCTCTGATGCTGCCACCATGTGGGAAAAAAGTCTTCACTTCTGTGCACAATAAAACCCTTTGAGAAGGCTCCTAGTTTCCGTGTGTGCGCCTCAACCCGCTCATCTTCCAGCCTCTAATGTCGAGTTTAATTTTTTGTTGTTCAGCATTTTGTTTTCCTGCCTGCTGCAAGTCAACATGATCTACTGCTGAAAGCTGCAAAAGTGGATGTTTTCAGAAATATTTCCATTGTTTTAACCCACAATTCACCCACACACACAAAGAAACAACCACAGACAGATTTGAAGGGATGTGGGATGAACCAGTGGCTATATAAGGAGCCTCTGAGCCTCATGAATGGAGAACACTGGTTTTCCTTTGCTTTCCGCTCCAGCTGAGATCATGTACAGTATAATATCTCTGCACGTCATTTCATCCATATATTGCACACCATACGTCGGTGTGTTTTTGTCACCAAAAAACAGGTGGAAACATCAAAATGCATTCATCTAAACCACTGAAACAACAAGTGTGTTTCAGACAGCTCATTGATGTCACAGCAGAGCTTTTCCGAAAGACTTTGAGTGCTACACACAACTACCAGCTCAAATTACTGATAATTTTGCGTTTTGCCTCTGACTGAAAAACCTTGATAAAAACACAGAATGTAACATCAATATGGGCTTCTGCCATTTCTCACTGCTGCTTGCACAAAGCTCAGAACTGTGTATTGAATCCTTCCACTGCAAAGCTATTGATTGCTCTATTTCAAGTCACTGTTTTGTGACCTTCCTGTCATTTGACAACAATGGCAGAAAAAATATGATCATCACACTGACACAGCCTTTGATAAAATGTGTCGAAAGAACTGCAGAACAGTTTGTTCTGGCTTCAACAATGTTGCAATTCAACCTTACATTTAATTTCACTCCCATCTGTCCTCTGATCCTCCCACAGAGGACCCTGTCTGCTCTTACTCAAGAAGTGTATCAATAGTTATTGCAAAATTTCAGGGAATTTTAACTAGGGCTGCTCCCTAATAGTCAACCAGAAAGGTCATTAGTCGGCAAGATTTCATTGGTTGCTTAGTCGCAGAAAAAACAAAACAACCAAAAAAAAAGAAAAGAAAAGAAAGAAAAGAAACTCTATCAAGAGCAGCCAAAATAAATCCAAACCTATATGACTGGACCATGTGGGACTTTAATTTGAAAGGACAGACACAGGAAGTTTCCACGCTCAGCAATCAGACAGGAGTCAGGTTAATTTCCAGGGCTGGTACCTGCGGTTATTCCACAGGCTAGTTAATAACATGTCGGGCAGGAAATCCAAAGTGTGGGATCATTTTGAGAAGGTGAAGGACGAACCCAAGGTGATATGTAAACTCATCTTCATTGGTCGACTACAAACATGACGTATCATCTGAAACATGGAAGTAGCTACATGCCCATTAGCCCACAGCGTCATTAACAGGCGGCTCGCTCAGTGTGTGACGTGCACTTGTAGATAAAATATAGGCCTATATTAATGAAGGTTCATTAGTACGGTTTTGTATTTCTCTGTAATGTAGCACAGTGTTAACAATGTTACTGATTCTATTCTTTCTCACACCTTCAACTCAAACCACCAAAATATATCATTTAATAATTAAATTAATATCAGAAACATGTGGGCGACTTGGAATATTCTTAGTCGGGGGCAGCTCTAGATTTAACAAACTTAAAATGTAGTACCGACCTGCGGGCTGTCTCTGGGGGTGCAGGGTGTGGATGTCCATGGGGAAGTGCAGCTTGTTGCGAATGATCTCCTGGTTCTTGCCGGTGAATTTATTGGCGCTGTTGATGCTCTTGGTGTGCCAGTCAGTCCAGTATAGGCTGTCCTCAAACACTGTGATGGCAAACGGGTGAGGTAGGCCTATGTAAAGAGACAAAAAGAGAGAAAAATGTCAGAAAGGCTGAGAGATGCTCGAAGCGTTTAATAAAACCAGAATCACACCAGTAACATTTTCCAGAAACAATGAGCTGTTTTTTAAGGGACACAAACAAACACAGGCGTTAAATCTGACACCTTTATAATGAACAAAAAATAATGATCCTGTGAAGTTCATGTGCACATTTATATCCAAACATTAAAAAGATGGAAAGAACAAATGCTGCATTTGGCTTGTTCCACCAACGCTCTCCAAACATCCTCCCATTCAGCGCTGTGGGCTTGGCTGATGTCATAGCGTCCCCATTTAGAGCTGCTTTCAATTACTCTGCCTCTCATTGGCCTGTAGCTGGTTTAGTTGTGGCCAGGGCGGCCAAAAGCAGAGACGCTCCATCGGTTTCCTTAAGTAATGTGACTTTTCCATCCAAATTCTGAGATTAAGGACGAGAACAGCCTTTAAACCCGGGTCGGACTGGTACAAGACACTGATACTGGACAGGAAGAGGCCAGTTCTCCTCTTAGTCTACCATGAAATGTTATTTACTTTGTAGATTTTGATTATTTTACTTGAAGACTTTAATCTGAAGGACAGTCATACTGGATATTCCAGATTTTGTGTGTATACAGTGTGCTCCAATCCAAAGAACTGGTGTCATTTGATGTCTAAAAGAGGCTTTTTGAGCTTAAAGGGGAACACCACCTCAATTAAGAATTCCAATGTGTTATTTCCATGGCCTAGGAAAGTTTAATCAATATTTGTAGGCATGTGTTTCTCTCTCAGAGCCAGAAACCAGATAAGTGGGTCTCAAACTTGTGAGTCACCAAGTATGAAGTCTGGAGCTGCTTCATAGACAATGAATGCGGACCTACAGAGTATTTGTTTTCTTTTTTAAACTCAAATGAGCTTTACTCTACTGCAGTGTTCTCAGTTCTGAAACAAAAAATGTACCCATATACTCAGAGCAATCCCCTGGGCGCTCTCTGTGTCATCTAGAACATCTTTACCGATTCATTGGGATGCACGATAATATCAGCATGTCATCAGCCAATATCAGAATCAGAATCGGCCAACATGCTTTTTCTTATTTTGCACAATGAATAAATATTACAAACATTGAAAAGTGGTATATTTCATGTCTCCATCTGCTGGTGGGACATCATATACATGTATAATATGATGTTAATTCCACTACAGAAGAGACTTGATGATCACTAAAATTAAGTGGGGAAAAAATGGATATATCAATAACAGTATTGGTAAGTTTTTATTTTGGATTTTGGAGAGTTGCTCATGTTTACCTATATTTTTTTACTGTCTTTGACCACTGGAATAACATGTATGAATTTTGAAAATGGGCGTAGGTCTCTTTTAAGCACAGAATACTTTGGCGGACATGGGACTTTTCTTATTGGCCTTGTTGTGTTGAATATTTCAAAAACAGGATGCCATAAACATTTCAAAGTAAATGAGAAATAATCAAAGTTACAGTTATAACAGTCTTGCTCAGTGGTTCCCATCTGGTCCAGCCAGGGGGTCCAGATTCTCCCATAGTCACTAGTTAAGGTCCAAACAGTTTAATGTATTCAGCATCATACTTGCGTTTGGACATGTCGTCCAGCTAGTTTGCTGTCTCTGTCAAGGAGCTGTCCGTTAGTCACTCACTCTATAGCAGGAAACGGCACTTCAAAATAAAAGCTCTGTACCGAAAATTCACTATACTTAAAAATAAAGTGCGTTATTTATGAACTTGACATGTGGCGAGTCACTTGAGGTGCATTCAGAACAGACTCATGACCCACCAGTTGGGAACCACTGGTCTAGCCGATGTCACTTTGTGTGACATTTTGTCCCGCCCACTTCAAATCAGTAAGAAGAATGCAGAGAAAACATAAATACAAGAATCATTCATGTCTAAAATCCATGTGTCATTGCTGTACTTTTTGGTACCTAAGAGGTTACAGCGCATGTGGCACTACTGCAACGCCCCTGGTTTGAATCCACCCCTTCCATTTCCAAACTGTCTCTAGTCTGTCAAATATGAAGGCAAAAATGCCTAAAAACAATCAAAAAAACAAAAAAAATATTTATTACAATGTGTTGTTCCAACTTTGGCAGATCATAACGCGCTCCTATAAAAACCCACTGCTTGTGGTAAGTGAAGCTGATTGTGAAAATAAGTTTCAGGCCTTTGGCTACATTTAAAACTTAAACTGAGGCTTTGAATGTCTGACTGTTTTTGTCTTTGTAAAAACTATTCACTTGTGTCCAAAAGCATCAGTGTTCACATCCTCTATCAGTGCAACCCTGGCCTAAATACTAACATGTGTAACAGGGAACTCCTCGCAGATTTGGCTCCGCTGGGAACATCTGCTCGGGGTGACTCCTCCACACTCGTCCAAAAACACATTCTCTTTCTCTCTCCAGCTTAATCCTCCACCGGTGAAGTAGCTGCAAAACCAGTGTGGACGAGAGCGCTAAATGGCTGGAAAAAGTGATTTCTGTGACTACACAGGGCAGCGGCAGCGGTGGTGGTGGTGGTGGAGGTGGTAGTGGTAGTGGTGGTGGTGGTGGTGTGGCAGGCGTGCTGGCGCAGGGCTTTTAAAAACAGTGCTGCTCATTTAATGACAGTGTTTTACAGCACGGCACAAATGTCAAGTGGTAAATGGCTAAAAGTGGAGAGAGACCAGAATGATAACGAGCCACGAGGACCAGAGTGATTGTGTGTGTGTGTGTGTGTGTGTGTGTGTTGGAGTGTAAAGCTCAATCATTCAAAAGTTTTATCATTTTAATCTTTTTATGTATTTTATGAGCAACAAACTATTTAGTAATGCCTATTTGGTTGGCACGTACATTAGTGCAGAATGTATTTTACCTCAGTTTACCCTCAGAAAATGTTTCCTAATAGCTCAAAGCTTTGTTCAAAGTTGGAAGTAATTAAATTATCTAGAGCAGGCAGAACTCTTCATGAGTGTTTTTCGCCCCCTCAGCAGCAGTTTGTGGAGTTTGAGTCCCTAGCAGAGTAACTGATCAGATCACATCAATGGATGAGAGGAGCAGCTGCTGCAGAGGCCCAATTATTGAAAAACGTGCGCTAAAGTGCCCTCTTGGCAGCCACAATGCCCTCCTGGGAGCCAAAACGCGCGCTAAAGTGCCCTCTTGGCAGCCAAAGTGCCCTCCTGGGAGCCAAAACGCACGCTAAAATGCCGTCTTGGCAGCCAAAATGTGCGATAAAGTGCCCTCTTGGCAGCCAAAGTGCCCCCCTGGAAACCAAAACGCGCGCTAAAGTGCCCTCCTGGGAGCCAAAACGCGCTAAAGTGCCCTCTTGGCAGCCAAAGTGCCCTCCTGGAAGCCAAAATGTGCGCTAAAGTGCCCTCCTGGGAGCCAAAACGCGCACTAAAGTGCCCTCCTGGGAGCCAAAACGCGCTAAAGTGCCCTCTTGGCAGCCAAAGTGCCCCCCTGGAAGCCAAAACGCGCACTAAAGTGCCCTCCTGGGAGCCAAAAAACACACTAAACTGCCCTCTTGGCTGGTTAAAACATTACTGTTGCAATGACTTTTATGTTGGGCCCTTTTCATCTATATTGAGACAGAACTATATCTCACAGAACCAGTTTGGATTATCACCATATTAGCACCAGATAATATGGTGTTAAAATGCACTAGAATACAGGAAATGGCATCTACTTAATTGAAAATGTTCCAGGGGAGGACCCCCAGACCCCCCCAGGGATTTATTTCTTTCACACATCCATGTCTCTGTGTGTTCTTCACAGTCCAACGTTGAATCTACACAGTTCTCGTGGATGCTGATCCTAACTACAAACTAACTTGAGTAGTCTGTCTAGTTACTCTGTTTTAAGGCTATATAATGTGCCATTTGTATAACATATAAACATGTCTAAAGTGCCCTTGAAAACACACAGAACTTAGTGCCCTCTTCAGTGGCGAGAACGCGCTGTATGTGCCCTTTTTTTTCTTTTCGCCCCTGCCCTTCAAAAAGTCTATGCACGCCACTGGTGCAATGAATAACCCAACGGTGCATATATTCCAACATGAGCTCCGAAAACAGAAAATCAAAACATTGCGGTTGATGTTATCATAGCAGCCAGCTATGAATAAATGAATGACGTACAAACAAAAATTACAAACTGTACTTCAGAAATGCCAAAGATATGTAGACACAGTGTCACCAGTACAGTTTGTCCACCACAGAGCATTGACAAGTTTATTTTTTAACTGTAAAATGTCCCTCTCATTACTCGTCTTGATCACAGTAATTCAAGAACTAGTTGGTACAGTTCACTCCTTGGATCCCATCTATTAAAATGTGGATGTCACAGACTGTTGCCCTGCAATGCTCAAAGAGGTGGGTGTCTGATTTTAATTAAAAGATGGACAGATTTTGGAAGACATGGAAAACACTTTATGGGCTGCCTGTTTTTTTTTTGTTTTTTTTTTAAATTAAAAAAAATCTGTATTAATTTATCAACTTGTTAGTGATGTGTTGTATTTAATTTCCTGTGGACTTGGACCTTGATGACTACAATTGCAATGCATGCCAAGCAGAAAGCTCCAGGGCTGATAAATGAAGCCAATGCAAAAAGTACCAAAAACTGCAGTTCCTTAAATGGCCACTTGAGGCTGGCTCCAGAAGAAGAAATGTCCAACTTTACAGCAGAAATAAACAGGTTTACAGCCTGGTACAAAAATCTAATTTGGTCTCTACAGCTAGTTCCCTATTCATGACAGCTTTACGGGGGGTGAACATTTATGTAACGCACCCGTTTGTATTTTTGTTTAAGGCTTAAAGTTGTGCATATTTAAAGGCAGGGCCACATGAGTGACAGGCTGTCTGCGAGGCGTTGCTATGGTCTATAAGACAGATCCAGCCCTCACTCCTCCAGAGCTCCACCCTCTTGTCCAGAAATGATCACTTCTGGCTCCAAAAAATTAGACTTTTACATCACGGTACACCTTGAAACCGGTATATCGCTGCAACCCTAGACCGCACAGGGAACGAAAACTTGGCTTTTTCATTCAATACTAAAACTGGACATAAACGTGTGGAGGCTTCTTTTCTCCATATTGTATCTGCCTACTACTTGCACCCGAGTAGGGTTGATTATTATAATTGCTGATACAATACCTGAGTTTTGGTACCAATCCCAAAACAATATTCTGGATTAAAAAACAGACAAAATCATGATTCAAATCAGGAACCGTTTGGTCAGAGAATATTGAAAGAAGTGCAAAGTAATTTTGTGAGTTATTACAAAAAATAAACAGTAAAGACATCTGAAATCAATGTGTGTAAAGTTTTCCGTATCGTTCCTCCACAGACAGGTCCAGGTGTGTGTGAGGTGATACCGGCTGAATGTGTGTGTTTTCTGATCTTATCCTAACATGAGGGAGACAACAGTGCACCCTCTTCCTTCCTCTGAGTCATCCACATCTACGAGGCGCCTGGTTTTGATACGGTCACCTTCTTCTTTATCGTCTCTGCACCCCCCCCCCCACTCCTACCCCTCCTGCTCCTGTTTTCCGGGACAGCTGGAGGAGCAGCTGCAGGCCGACAGGGCATCAAACGTCCCACCAGCCTTCACAGTAATGTCCCCTTTAACCTACATGTGGCACTTCCCAGTCCTTTCACGCCTCGCCTGAATCTGTCACACTCTCTATCTACAGGTCATTGGTGACACCTCACCTCCAGGTGGACAGAAAGCTGCTCAGCTTACAGAGTGATGGACTGCGACATGGAGAAAGTTTGGTGGTAAACTGTTTGATGTTTCCTTCTTGAAACACATTCCTCTTTAAGCTAACTGGATTTTTGTCATTTACAAAAAGACAAACCAAGTAAAACTACTGTGATGCTATTTTCTGTCGTGTGTGTTTGTTTGTGAAGCTGAACAATAGAAAAGCTCACCCTGTCTAAACTCAGAACTTCTACTGGAAATTTAGGCATGACATTATAAAAACATCATTAAGAAATAGTTAATTGATTGTTAATTACATTTTAGTTAATAGTCATTTTACTGTTATTAATTTGTTTGTTCACAGTAAATTAACTATTAATTTACCATTTATTAATAATGGTTATTACAAAGTGTAACCAAAATGCATACTTAATAATTCACAATATTGAAGCTGAGAGGATGATGTCATCACAAAAATGGTAATAAAACAGACAAATTAATGAAATAAAATGAATCATGAAAACTAAAAGTGAGTCTTGGTCAGCCCTGTGTATGATTTCAGTGGTGAAGGAGACCTATACAGACCATGGGTCTCATTTATAAACATTGTGTACGCACAAAACGAGGCCTGAAAGAGGCATACGCCACTTCCCACACAAAAGTTGTGATCTAAAAAAACAGTAGGGCTGCATCGATTAGTCGACTAATTGATGACTAAGACTATTAAACTAATCTGTGACTATTTCAGTAGTCGACTAATCGGTTTGAGTCATTTTTCATAGAAAAGTACTATAAAAGTGCCCCAAAATACTCTTATTACGGCTTCTTGAGTTCAGATATTGGCAGCTTTACACACTCTCCATGACGGTGAACTAAAACCCTTTGGCGTGAGTATGAAACAAGACATTAGATGACGTAATTTTGGGGTTTGGGAGAGACAGACCGACATTTTTCAACATTTTAACACATTTTTCGATAAAATGATTAGTCGACTAATCGAAGAAATAATCGACAGATTAGTCGACAATGAAAATAATTGTTAGTTGCAGCCCTAAAAAACAGACTCGACGGGACAATCTTTAACTCATGTCTGCAAACATTTTGGAAATGGGAAATTGGCGACGCAGATGAGGTGGGAGCCTGATTGTAGAAATTGTTGAATATTTTTTTGCACACGCCATTATTGGCTTTTGTCTGTACGTCCAAGAACGAATGGCTATAAAATAATTTTGGTTCGGTGGCTCAAGTTGCTACGCCAAAAATAAATTGTTTTAAGGGGTGCTGTGGTCTAAAAAAGTTTGAGAACCACTGATTAAGACCAAAACACATTTTTAAAAAAAAAAAACTAATCACATTTTCTTTTCTTTTCTTTTTTTTTTTTTTTAAGATATTTTTTTGGGCATTTTTGCCTTTAATGCACAGGACAGGTAAGTATGAAAGGGGGAGGGAGAGAGAGAGAGGGGATGACATGCAGCAAAGGGCCACAAGCTGGATTCGAACCCGGGCCGCTGCAGCAACAGTCTTGTACATGGGGCGCCTGCTCTACCACTAAGCCACTAACGCACCCTAATCACATTTTCAAGCCACTGTTCTGACTTAGTGACACCTGGTGGCAGTGTCAGAAAGCACTGTGGCACACTGGCCACAATTGACACAGTGTGGATAGTCATAATCCCCAGAGGATGAGTCATCCTCTCCAGAGGAAGCACCTTTTCCACTACTTTATCTCCATTGTCACTTTCAGGGAATAATATTACCTCTGCACACTTAATATCTCAATCTAGTTGGCCAATTCCCATAAATTTAACGAGCACATTACTTCCCTCCAGAGGAAGAATGCTTTATATTTTTATGACCTCACAGCAGAGTAGACTTATTATTGTAATAGGCAATAACTGTGTATGTTAGTGAAATTTAAGACTTTATGTTAAGACCTGTTGTCCACAAGGGGGCATTGTTCTGCTGGTGTCTCAAAATGACTTCTTATAGGACTGACTGGAGGTCCGGTGTATCGTCATGCAGCAGACGACTCATTGTGAGACATCACTGCAGTAAACAGCATTTGTCCTCAGGCAGATGTACTCTATGATCACGCACACACACACACACACACACACACACATACACAAACAAGCACAAGGGAACACACACAGCCCCTTCTCTTCTCTTCCCCCATCTGCACAGGTGTGCAGACTGGATAGCGGCGTTATCCGTGACACCCGCCTCCTGTCCGGCTCCAATGACAGAGGAGCTGGCACACATCCAGTTAACATGGTCTCTCTCTCTCCCTCTCTCACACACACACACACACACACACACACACAGAAAACTATAGGTGTAGGGACATAGACACTCGTTAACATTCCTGGACACAGAGGCTCTGAATGTAACTATGCACACACTCACACACAGACACAGACACACGCACACACACACGCGAACGTCCCATTTGTCCGGCGTGTTGTCTGAGCAAACAGAGGCTGTGGAGGAAGGACAGGGCCAATTACAGCCTTTTATCCTGAGAGCACACATCATTAAGGAGAGCTCACAGGGCTGATGGCGCGCGCACACACACACACACACACACACACAAACACACACACTCTCATCAAACATTTCCCCTGTCCCTCTCGCTTTTCACACTCTTAAACACTCTTGATCGTCACTCACTCTTCCACACTTGTTTCACTTCATCCGGGAAAAAAAAAAGAAAGGTCCCAAACTGGAAGCAGCTAAACCTGATAAATGTACAGACGTAATGGACACATCTTACTGCAACACGAGGCCTCAGAGGAAGGCCACAGTGTGTTTGTGACTGATCAGTACTCTGCCTTCTTACGTCTGGAAATGCCAGATCCCCACTTTAAGTGCATACACACAGCGTGGGCTTCACTGTAGGAACCAACAACATAAACAGAGGCACGCACAGCTTTACATTGTTATTTATGGAGTCTGTGTGTGTGTGTGTATGTCAGTGGTAGGCACATGCCTATGCTCTTTAATGGAAATATGGCATTGATTAACTCCACATGGTATAATGAAGTAGCATCAGCATGCTACATCTTATATCTATCCCCTTGTGTGTTTGTGTTTCTTTGAGTGTGTGTGTGTGGTAATTAATGAGGATCTGAAGTCCCGCCAGACCTCTGCACACCACATCTCTCCTATTACTCTCCAGCTCACTCAAAGCTTTCAATGAAAAAAACAAGGCACCAGAAATATGGTTGGAGATGTTTACATTTCTGCTACACCAATCCTGCTTATTGATTCTTGGTTCCAGTGTGTCACACACACCAGAGGCCTCATTTCTGTGATTCTTCCGTGCTTCCCCCGAAATATCTAAACCAAGTGCCAGATAATCTCCATCAACAATGAGACCACGGTATTATGGGTTGTCTCATCCTATCTGCCTGGACTTGTGCTGAAATATTGCAGTTATAATTGTGTTAATGCAAACATAACATGTCATAGTGTTACAGCATAAGTAGGGATGCTTGATACATATTGGGCCGATAAATTATCAACCGATAATGGGACAGTTTTATAACTATGCATTATTCGTTGACTTAACAAGGGAGCATCTATACACCTGACACAGCAGGTGTTGGTACATGTACCTTTAAACTTGGTTTGCGAGCCGCCAATAAACACAGAGAAGAAGAACAACAACTGTCTAGAGGGCAAAACATGTCGCGGTGTGGACATCTTTCACAGTTCCAGAGGGAAACAACAGGATTGCGCTGAGGGTCTGATCGCCGACCACCCGACACCAGTTAGACACAACGCTGAAGGACCATCTCCAGAGAGTTAGCACGAGCTAATTAGCAGCAGCGGCTAACATCCAACACCAAGCTTTTAAAAGGCTCATTATCGGTTGAAAAAATCCGTATCGGTGCATCCCTATGAATATGTAAAGGTTTCCACCAGCCAGCCATAAGGCTTTTATTGTGAAGCAGCTGCAGCCTCCTCTAGCCTTTATTGTTGAAACTGGCAACTGCAGAGTCCTTATGTGTGGAACTGTATCTTCATTAAAGATATGGAAATTTTCGGTATAATTTTGCAATGTTCTTTTAAAGATTAACAGAGAAACAGCCACAGTGAGCTAATAGAGTTGCAGGCAACAGGTGCTAACCACAGTTTGAGCCATCATTAAAAAGCATTTTACCAATTTTGTTGTACTAATAAACACCTGTACTGCGATATCTGGGAGAGTTTATGAATGTTTCAGCCCCATTATTTAGGCACCAGCTCCCCTCCATCATAAAAACCTTAAACATGTATGAAACTGTCAAGGAAGGAAGTGGAGTTGTACGTCTATACTTTGCTCTACAGGTATCAATAGCAGAACCAAAAAGCTTGTTTCTTAACAATATGTCAGCTCTATCTGCAACAAACAATTCTGAACTTCCTTGGTGCTAGACCCCGGGGGTTTACCTTGGCTGATGACGGCCTTGCGATTGCGTCCATCCAAGTCTGCCCTCTCGATGACATGGTGCTTGGCGTCCACCCAGTACATGCGGCGGCCAGCGTAGTCAATGGTGAGGCCGTTAGGCCAGAACAGGTGTGTGTCTGCTATGACCCGCCGGTTGGAGCCGTCCATGTTGGCGTACTCGATGCGAGGTGTGTTGCCCCAGTCCGTCCAGTAGATTTTACTGAGGTGGAAAGTGGGACGGTCACAGTTAGTTTACTTGTTGTTTACTTATTGTTCACTTGTTGTCAGGAGGTAAACAGATTGCTGTCAGGATTTAAGACACAGCTGGGGCCTGATTAAATAAAAAGTCTCCTCTGTCCTCGACATTCGTGTCCTCCTCATCATCATTCATCTGCTCTGACCGACCTCAGAGGGGAGAGCTACTTTTTTTAATATATTTTTCAATTATCCCATGCAAATGAGCTGCCTAATAAGCTGAATGAGTTTTCCAGCTTAAAATTTCTCTGGGGCTTCATCTAAAACTCTTTCCTGCCACTGCAGCATATGAAGCCGGGGATGAAAACACACTTAACTGCTGCCCCTTTCATGAAGTACTTGTTCCACACAGATGCTCGCCTGTGGGCACTGCTGTGCTGCCAAACTTTAATCCCTGCTCTGCTGCTACAGTACAATACAACTGGGACACATCCAGAGGGGATATGTATATATGAGTGTGTGTGCATTTGAAACCATCTGTAGTGAATTATACAGTTTGGGTGTGTGTGTTTGGACTCGTACCCCTCGATCGGGTGCAGAGCGATGGCTCGGGGCTTCTCCATGTTCTGCCACAGCAGCACCTTGCGGTGTGTCCCGTCCAGGTTTGCCACCTCGATACGGGACGTTCCTGAGTCTGTCCAGTACAACTTGTCATGGATCCAGTCTATGGCCAGTCCACCTAAAGAGAAAGAAACATTTGAATGTTGACAGAATATGGGCCTATTTTATATTAAACCGTGCTATGTCATGTTTTACAACAGTCATTTTTAAAACTGTCTCCACTAGTGCAGTGTCAGTTCAAAACGTGCCTGTTCGGTACGGACTGATTGCTGATTGCAGCTTTCTCTAAAGCCGCTCATCCAAACAACTTCATACTCAACACTGTGCTTTGCTGGGTCCTAATCAATACACCTGCCATGACATCATTGCATCCCCCAGCAGCTGGAGTATACACATCCCTTGCTAACAGCTAGCTATTTGGGATCAGGCTATTTCCAGGAATAAAATACTCATTCCAAAAGTTTGATTACTGATGCTTGAAATGTTGCGATGTGACATCAGCTCTCTCTGTCTTCCTCTGTTCATTCATTCATTCTCCATAACCGCTTATCCTGTTGGGGGTCATGGGGTAGCTGGAGCCTATCCCAGCTGACATTGGGCAAGGGCGGGGTCGCCACTTTATCGCAGGTCTGAAAGCGATAGATATAGATAGATATGGACTGTGGGAGGAAGCCGGAGAACCCGCAGAGAACATGCAGACACCCTGGATTCTACCCAGGAACCCTTTTGCTGTGAGGCGACAATGCTAACCACTGCACCACCCTGACGCCCTCTTCTTCTGTTCTTAAATGTATTGTGGCAAGTGACGGGGAGCGAGCTGTACCCAGAACGCAGTTCAGTGGTGTAACAGTTAAGAAGGGTCCCCTCTCAATACACAACGCACCACTAATTAATATGTCCCGTAGATCTCAAGAGTTCCCATTCAACACTACAACTTCCTTGGATCATCAGCAATACACCCGCCAAGTGTGAAGTCGATCGGATGAACTGTTGTCAAGAAAATTGAAGGACAGACATACATAGAGAAAGACAGATCGACCGACAGAGACTTTTTCCATTTTTAGTTAGCTGTACGTCTTAAACACAAAAGATCCGTGTTGGCAAATGAGCTTTAAGTGTATCATCAGTGGTTGTATTTTCCACTTTGGACAGACCAGGTTGGCTGTTTCACTCTGCTTCCAATCTTTATGCTAAGCTAAGGAAGCTAAAATACAACTTTAGCTCAAAGCTTGACACAGATACGAGGTTATTATCGATCACCTCTGTGTAAGTTTTGGTAAGAAGTGAAATAAATGTATTTCCCACAATGCTTAACTATTCCTTTAAGTGTCATTTCACTGTATGTACTATTTACTTTAGTCTCCATGTACATGCTTTTACAACGTGTGATCTGAACACCACGGCAGTAAAGTTTAAAAAATGTAAGTTAAAATGTAAAGAAGAAAAAAGTGGTGCCAGAGAAAGTCACTAAAGACAAAACAAACAAGAGGGTCAAACAGACCAAGAGGGACACAGAGAGTACATAAGAACCAGAGATACTGAAGCAAGATGCAAGAAAGTAAAGAAAAAACATGGAGAGTGGAAATAAGACAGAAAGACTTGAGTCTGAACAGCATTGATGTCATACTGCTGAACTCATATATGAAGAAGGTGATTGATGAAGTGAGTGGGAGCAGAGTATACTTGGACAGAGAGCAGCCGAGTTTAATAAATGGGATGAATGACAAATGGGCCTGTTGTCCTACATGTGAACCTGCATCCGATTGGCTGCTGTACCCACCTGGGCTCTCCAGACCAGTGGAGACGACCTCCTCCACGTTGGAGCCGTTGAGGTTGGCCTTCATGATGCGGTCCAGCGTCACGTCGGACCAGAAGACCAGCTCGCGACTGTGGTGGAAGTCCAGGGCGATGGCGTTCTCCAGGTTGTTGAGCAGCAGGGTGTACTCAGAGCGGTGCGGCAAAACCTGACGGATGTCGATGCGGTTGGCGAACAGCAGCACCGGCTCTGGACCTGAAGGAGGTCGGAAAGACAATCAGGAACAATGTGAATTAAAGTGGAAAAGAAAACAGTGAGAAACCAAACATGAAGTGAAAGTTGGAGAGTAAGCAAAGAGACAAAAAGTCTGAGTTAGTACCGATGGTCACTTTTAATAACAACAAGCATTAATCTCACTGGAGGTGAAGGTCGGGGTCCTGGCAGCTGCCTGACAGACAGTCCTGACCTGGGTTTAACTCTGGTGTGCCGCAGATTGATGGGCTGCTGTACCAGGCCTGCACTCTACCTTCACTGCATTATCTAAATCTAGTCCAGACCCTCCGAATGAGCCAACCTCATTCTGAGTAAAGACCCCGGAGCAGAGGAATGGATACAGTTACCGCTGCAGCAAGTATAAACACTACGCAACCGTGTTTTTATTGGAGGTCAAACCCCAGCAACTTCTCTGTGGTCACATGTCAAGGTTGAAATAAAGTACAGTGGTTTTTACCCAGAGCTTTGCAGCTGCGCTTGTCAGGTCGGAGCTCGTAGCCCTGGACGCACCAGCACTGGAAACCCCCCTCTGTGTTGGTACAGCCCTGGCTGCAGTAGCCTTCTTCGGCACACTCGTCCACATCTGGAGCGGGAGCAGAGGACAAGAGGGGAGGGACAGAGAGACACTGGCGTCAAACTCCTGCAGGGTTAACAATGATTTCAAGACACAGAGCATGTGCACTGAGAGGGCTGAAAGGTGAAAAACTCATTCGCACTTTTGGAACACTTCCTACGTCTCGTTACGCCCCTTAAATTCTAAATTAATTTCTTGACCTTGCAAAAACACTCGCAGAATGTGGAAACGAAGATTATCTCTCCATGAGATTCAAAATCCTGGCAATAAAACTTTAAACTCGTGGAAGTAATCCCAGATTCAGGTCCACACCAAATTCTAATCAATAAATTCTCAGCCTAAAACTTAACTCTCCGGAAAGTTCCATGGAAATATTTTTGGGAGATATCCTGCTGACATAAAGACAAACTGACTAACAGAAGGAACTCTCTCACACACACACACAAACACAGTAGTACCCTGGCAGGCTTTGCCGTCGTCCATCAGTCGGTATCCAGTGTGACAGGTGCACTGGACCAGTCCTCTGACCATCTGACACTTCTGGGAGCAGCCTCCGTTATTCTGGTTACAGTTGCCCTCGCTGGAGCGCGGACCTGCATGCGGCGCGGAAACATTACAGGAACATAAACACAGCATGCTGATTCAGTATAAATACAACCACACGCTGTAAAAAAGTATGACTCATCTGGTGCAGAGCCTTGAAATATTTTAAGCCTGCGAGCAGCGAGGCCTGAGGGTGGTGATATCGGGCAGCGTGGTGCAGGCTGAGATAGCTCAACAAACACAGGCCAGATTGCCATTAAATTACTTTGCAGACAGCTTGACCTTTCCTCGAGTGCCACCTAAATCTCACCTTGACAAACATTTTCATGCCTGCCACGAGAATTTCAATTAACATTCATTAAGTTTAATCAGTCTTAATGACTCAGACATTGCTATGGCAGTCTTAGCCCTTCAAAGTAAGTGTGTTGTCAGACTCATGCATGCTCTAAGGGGAAGATAAAGGCTGAATTTAAAGACTTAACATCCAGATATACTGTATCAACTCACGGCAGTCATGATGTGGGTGTTCGTCAGTCCCGTCTCCGCAGTCGTTGACCTCATTGCACACCTTCCTCTGACCAATACAGCGTCCGTTCCCACACTGGAACTGATCAGGAGCACACGGGGGACTCTCTGTGGGAAGGTATGATTAAATATCCCGTGAGACAACAACTGTCTTCACACTCTGCAGTCCCACACACAGATAGAACAATTATAGCATCAGCTCTTTATCTCCCACTCTGCTCTTCACTTAACAAATTGTTACTCATACATGACACGTTGCAGAGAAAAAAAAGTGGTAGCTTTGAGTACACCTCTATTAAATATGAGAGCTTAAGTGTTTTATATTTCCACTAACTTCCCCTTCCACATGAGGCCCACCACCTGAGTATATCGTTATATGTAACTGTTTATTAACCATTTATCTGAAAGTCTTTGAGCCCTGTTTCCACATGGCAGTTCAGTTCAGTTCAGTTCAGTACGCATTTTTACTGTCTCCACTGTGAAAAGTTGTGGATGGTACCAATAGAACCGTTCCTTAGCGTCCCCATGTTTGGTCCCCCCTCTGTTGGGGTACCTAGCACACAGATCTGGTACTAAAAGGTGGAGCTGTGAACGCTGCAGTCTGAATGGTCAGTAGAGGACGGTCACTCTGCTCAGGGCTGAGTTGTGGCTGGTTTTGAGGCTCATGTAACC
>NC_065506.1:44571092-44638367 GCF_006386435.1 Epinephelus moara | reverse complement strand
AACCACTGTTCATACTGTGGAGAGTTTCATTAGTAAACTGTAACTATAAAATGAAAGGATGTTTTGCTGCCTCTCACAGCAGCTGCAGTCTGAGAAAAAATAACTTAATTCACTGGGCCGACTGCTGGCAACTTTTAAGGTGGAACATTTACTTGTAATGTTACTCAATGCATGAGTTGATGACGTGAATCCATCAGCACACCTTAAATTTCAATATGACAACTTAGACAATTTAAAACTACAGTAAAGTCAAAGTCACTCTTCGATGACATACACTTTTAGTAATGAGTGGATCTTTAAGCATTTAATATTAATTTCGACCGGATCATGTGACCTGCACATATTCTAATCCTCAGTTGGAGAAAAAAAAAGCGTCATGGAGCGTCGTTCCTGTGGGCTACAGCAACACTAAACCCCTGAGCTTGCCTGAGAAGGACTAAATGCACAAACCCGCTATTTTTAAATATCTCGTGGAGAGAGACTCTCACTGCAGCCTGTTTTATTTTGTTCTGAAAATGTCGGCGTGCAGCCTCGTTCTGTGGACGATAAACGAGGTGCAGACTTCCACCTGTGTCACCGGTGAAGAGCCAGGAAATACAGCAGGTGTTTGACCGAGCAGTGAGTGACAACAACTCTGCCCACATTTCAGGGTACTGTTTGTGGTGGAACCGCTAGGTGGACCTTGGGTCTAGGTACCATTTCTGAAGAGTCACTTTTGGTTCCAAAAGTACCATACTGAAAGTGTTTGGTGGACACGGGGCTATAGAGACTTCTAACATGTGAGGCCAAACTACAGGGAAAAGTATAAATGACGCAAATGGCATTTTGATTTGATGCAAGCGTGCAGCCATAGAAATGACATCATGGATTTTAATATTTCATTACATATAAATGAAGTGCTACGAATAAAAAACAAAGACATTTCAGAAAAAAAACACTTGTTGTACTGAGTGAGAACAAATGTATATTATCTTTGAAGCTGTAAAGTTAAGGGAAATATCAGGGTTCAGGAGGTTTATGCAAAGTGATCTGGAACTCCTTTACCATCATGGCTCGGGTTATAGATGGATAGTATCCAAAAATAGAGTTAAACCTTTCCATCTCTCCCTCCTCTCTGCTGCCTGTTTATTGTTCAATTCTATCCCAACACACAGGCCTGTTTCTGTAGTTTGTCCACAGGTTGGTGTTTCCCCAGCGAAGGATCTGCCAAACTGATAAGTCTGTTGTTTGAAAGCAACTGTGTGTTTCGACCAAATAAAAGAAAGAAGACTAAAGTGAGTTTGTGAGTAGAGGAGGGCTGTTCTGAGCCGTTGTCATGGCTACCATTGAAGCCGGTGTTATATTTAGCTTCTGAAAACAAGATAACAACTGCAGTCTTACCAGTTTTCTCGCAGCCCTCTTCATCACTGCGGTCGGAGCAGTCAGGCTCGCCATCGCATCTCCATGACAACCGGACGCAGCGTCCAGTGCCGCAGCGGAACTGATCGGCCGTGCACATGGACGTGGCTGCAGGCAACACAAACACACAGAAACACACACGTTTTATCCTTTGGCTCTTAGATCAGGTGATTTCAGATATTCTGAGTGATCGTCTTGTGTTTCCATCAGCAGCATGAGGTCAGATAAAAGGCTGGGATTGAATATGAAGGAATATAAAAGTAGACATGCATATATTGAGCACATATTTATTCAGTTATTGTGATGAGAGCAGCTACTCACTGCAGTTCTTCTCATCCGACTGGTCGTCACAGTCGAATTCGCCGTCACACCTCCAGCCGGCGTTGATGCACATCCCGCTGCTGCACATGAACTCAACTGATCTGCACGGCTGGTGGGAAGCTACACACACACACACACACACACACACACACACACACACAGAATGACATCAGAAACCACAGCAGGCAACACAGCTGTAATTTCACCACCTTTACAGGGGAAAAACATCTTTATAACTTAAATCTGTAGCTCATCAGTGGTTTATAACCTCGGGGTGAAAACTTTTATGAGAGGTCACAACATCATTTTTAAATGCGCAACTTCTTTTAGGGGTGGTAATAAAATTATAGTTTTTCTCTTGGTGTTTATTATCATGTAAAAAATGCTAAATATGCTCGCGTTGTTTTCAAAAAGCAGCGTTGAAAGAAAATTGCTGGTTTACAATTGAATAAAGATACAAGATGGAGGTCTCAACTGATCCTCTCAGTTCCTAGTAACAGAGACTCCAACCCATGTAGTACCCAAATTATATTCAGTTTGATTGGGTTGGATAATGTTCCGTTCTATCTGAATATATTTGTTAACACAATCAGTCAATCAAGTGGCAGCAACTCAGTGTATATAGGCAAGTAGACATGGTGAAGACGACCTGCTGAAGTTCAAACCGAGCATCAGAATGAGGAAGAAAGATGATCTAAGTGACTTTGAACGTGGCATGGTTGTTGGTGCCAGACGGGCTGGTCTGAGTCTTAACTGGGATTTTCACACACAACCATCTCTAGGGTTTACAGAGGATGGTCCCAAAAGGAGAAAATATCCAGTGAGCCAAAATGCCTTGTTGATGCCAGAGGTCAGAGGAGAATGGCCAGACTGGTTCAAGATGATAGAAAGGCAACAGGAAGTCAAATAACCACTGGTTCCAACCAAGGTCTGCAGAAGACCATCTCTGAAGCAACAACACGTCCAACCTTGAAGCAGATGGGCTACAGCAGCAGAAGACCACACCAGGTGCCACTCCTGTCAGCTCCTGCAAGCATGGATCCATCCTGCCTTGTATCAACGGTTCAGGCTGCTGCTGGTGGTGTAATGGTGTGGGGGAGATTTTCTTAGTACCAACTGAGCATGGTTTAAACACCACAGCCTACCTGAGTATTGTTGCTGACCGTGTCCATCCCTTTATGACCACAGTGTACCCATCTTCTGATGGCTACTTCCAGCAGGATAACGCACCATGTCACAAAGCTCACATCATCTCAAACATGACAATGAGTTCACTGTACTCCAATGGCCTCCACAGTCACCAGATCTCAGTCCAATAGAGCACCTTTGGGATGTGCTGGAACTGGAGATTCTCATCATGGATGTGCAGCCGACAAATCTGCAGCAACTGTGTGATGTCATCATGTCAATATGGAGCAACATCTCTGAGGAATGTTTCCAGCACCTTGTTGAATCTATGACACCAAGAATTAAGGCAGCTCTGAAGGCAAAAGGGGTCCAACCTGGTACTAGGAAGGTGTACGGATCAGCTTTGATCACTTGGTCTCAGGAGTAAAAGTTTGAACCATGAAGTGACAGAAAAAGAATGATGTGTTGCTGCCATTATAAACTGCGGCTGCTTGTTGACTGGTGTTGCACTGTGCTGCTGCCAGTGTTGGTCGTCTCACTGTCCGGGTCTGTTCGGGTCAACCATGTGTTGGATCAGGTCCAATTATCCTCGGGGCTATTTCAGATCGCGTCTTTCTTTTTTTTACGATAATTTATGCCAATGGGAATCGGGTGGGTTTTAGATCTGACCACTGATGTTTTATTGTCATATGAACAGAATACAAGTAACTTTTTATGCTCTCCATAAAAAGTGAGAAAGACAAGTGCAAAAATGCAAAGTAACAGCATTTCATACCAGTGATACTTCCTTCCCCATAAGCATTAATTGCTTGTGTTTATTTTTGGCTGCCTTATGATCATCCCTGACTAGAGATCATAGCCGTCCCACCTTTAAATCTCCCACCACATCTCAACATGTGATCAGATCAAAGTGAAGCTCAAACTGGCAGCAGATGAGGACGGAGGTGGACGAGAAGATTAAAGCTGAATCAAACATAAGCATCTTAAATCCCAGCGAGTGTGTATGTGTGTGTGTTCTTTTGACATGTTTCCTCCTGACGGCACGAGTCGGCTCCCATCAAAGCCACAGTGGGCGTGAGATAAGGGAGGAACAAAATGACAAACGAGGGAATGCAGGGGGAAGAAAGGCATGGAAAAAAAACAGACGGAGATGTTGCAGAGCTTCAAGCATCCCCGCGCAGGCTTATCAGCTGGGCGAGAGAAGACAGAGATGATCAAAAAAGCAAAACAGCAGGTGGCTCTCCCACAGAGAGAGACTTATAGGTCACAAGAATCAGCGTGGGATGCCGACGAACACACTGACGCCCACACACACTCAAATATGATTCGTCCACCCTTCATCTCACTCCTTGTCTTTCTCTCTCCCTCCCTCACACACACACACACACACACACACACACCAACGATGCTCTTTCATCTGCTCAGCTATGCAGCCGAAAGCAGTATCAGTGTTCGCAAGCGGTAACAAGGCATGCAAGTGTGAGTGTTTTGGGATGTGTGTGTGTGTGTGTGCATTCACATAAGGGGGAGGGAGGGAGTGAGAGAGGCTTCTTCTCTAACAAAGCGCCCTTCATGTGTCTGGAGAGTCGATGCCAAGGAATGCTGTCTGAGGATGGGCCGTCTTATGCCTCTGAGGAATGCCTCCTCTGTGTGTGTGAGCGTGTGTGTGTCCACAAACTATCTGTATGTTTCAGAAGACGTCTTCGGACTTTTTTAAACGAATCATGAAATGAAATTTAGAGAATTTTATGCACTAAAAAAGTGAACACTGAGCAAATTCTGGTCACAAATAACATTGAATATGAAAAAAATAAGAATAAATGGGATGTTTCAGAGTGCTGGACAGCAGGAAATGACCAGTTAGGGAACATGAGATCCAGCTGGTTTCAGTACATGAGACAGGAAGTGGATTGATCTATTAACCTTGTTGGTGTTTAATACAACATGCGGCGCAAAGAGTCCTGTCATTACTGAGTGCAGAAGTCACCAACAGGATTTTGTGTGCATTCTTAAATCTTTATCATGTGAGACTTTTCAAAGACGCACGCAAACCAACCGTGTGTGTCTTCCGCAATACCTGATTTGTCTGGATCTGATATGTGCACCAGCTTTTTTTTATATACTGCAAAGTTATTTTAAGTATTTCCAGGACCTTCCTCCTGTCTGTTTTTTAACTTTTTAAAAGCTTTGATGCCAGCTCAACTTTCCAAAAGAGAAATGTTAAACACTTCAGAAGTGAGGCAGCAATTAAAAAACCTGGGTGTGGGAGGATACGAAGGAGAAACAGAGAGCAGCTCAGTCTGCTAACATGACCAAATGATATTACGAAACCTTGAAGCTGTGCTTATCGCGCTGCAGATAAACACATCAAAGGGAACCCACTGTGCATGAGTGTGTGTGTGTGTATGTGTGTGTGTGTGTGTGTGTGTGTGAGAGAGGGATGTGGTGGGTGGTTATAGACAATGAGCGCATGAAACAAACGTGAGAAATCAGAGAGGAGAGAATGAGGAGGGAGATGCTGAGAGATTTGTCAGCAGCAGGCAGCGTCTCTGGAGTGAGGAGCGCGAAACATGATAGTCTGTGTTAATCAGGACCATGGCTGTGTGTGTGTGTGTGTGTGTGTGTGTGTGTGTGTGTGTGTGTGTGTGAGATACAGTGACAGAAAAGATCTAACAGACAGAATGTTTTCCAGTTCTGACAGATGCTGTGGAGCAGCTGTTCCTCAGCTCAGCCTGACGTCAACCGGCTTTTATAACGTGAAATCGACACTGAACGTTATGATGTTTTTCCGTATTTCTGTACGCTATCGCATATTTATGAAAAAAGGGGTAAAGTTCTTAAAAAAAAGTTTTAACCCCCAAAAAGTAGGGCTTCATGATGACTGCGTCGGTGTCATTTGACCAGATTTGAAGCTGAACTGGCTTCTCAAATATGAAAATTTTAGTTTTTCTGCCAATTTCACCTGAATTTTATTGAGTTTTTGATGTGCAGGCTGATCTAATCAAGCAATTTGACAATATCCTTAAGCTCAAAGAAACTGTGTTGGGCATTCGAATGAAAGAATGAATCAGTGAATTGTAGAAATGATCAACAGGATAATCAAAATCGATTCAGTCAGTGCCCACTTGCTCAATCGGTGCAACCCACAGATGTATAAAGAGAACTGGACACAGCGTTGGAGGCAGGACCTCGTTCATCTCTACAAAAGTTGCTCAGTGGCACATGAAGCCAAAAACGTTCAATGGCCACACATAAAATGACCCAGATGATCAGTGCTGCTTCCACATTATTGCGCCCATAGAGCAGGTGCACTAGGCCGAGCTGGCTACTTCTGTTTTAGCGCTCTGCTAACGTGAATGGGGATGAAATGATTTAATCGTATGGCTCTTTTAGACTTAACAAATCTTATCAGACCATATGGATCAAATCCTGAAAGGAAAACTCGTCATTTTGCAGAGGGTGTGGTGCTCAAAAAATATATCCACTGATTTACAGATGTCTCTTTAATAATGTAAGTCTATGGGGAAAAGTTTTCCTGGGCCCAATGGCATCACGTGACACATCCAGGAAGTTGTAATTCCACAGTTTGACCACTAGAAAAACTGGCTCCAAAGCATGGCGTACTTCCTGGAGGCCTGATGCAACCACTTAAAATAATTAACGCCTAAACTTCCCGTTCAGATATGCCCATAATGCACTCTTAAACTACAGATGAACCTCTTCTGCAAGCTGCAGGACATGAGGATGACTCGCTGTTTGGGGACATGTGTGCAGCAGTGCCATTGGAGTGCGTGGCTGGAAAGAGTGAAGAAGAGAAGGAGAAGGGCTGGAGAGAGGAAAGACAGTTGCCAGGAGGAGAAAAGAAACTTAACTCTCATCTAACGGCAACACAGAGGACTGGTCTCCCAGAGGAGCTTCTTCTCCTGCTCGAGACGCTGTTTAGTGAGAGCCAAGAGCGCTGCCATGGATCATACAGAGTACGTGCAGCCGCTCGCTGTGAGCTTTACACCAGCAGGACAGGCTGGATCAGTCGCTCTGCTGTAACAATGGGTATTGTTTTCTTCTTGGACTTCCACCAAGTTTGCATCTTAGATCTTCAAATTGAGGACGTTTTGTGCAGGGATATTTGCCAAATGTTTCCTCTTTTAAGAGTTTGTGGTGTAGACTGCATTTAGAAACAGGTTTAAGGTTTTACCATGTACAAGTTAAACTGAAATATCATGCACTATACTAATATATAGGCCATAACTGTGGATTCCTTTGAGGTTTGAAGTTAACAAACACCAGAAGTCAGTTCATAAGTTTGCAAGTGTGTTTGTGCGTGCTTACAGCAGTCCGACTCGTCTGACCAGTCTCCGCAGTCATCGTCTCCGTCACAGTGGTAAATGTCCAGGATACAGCGGCCATATGCACACTGGAACTCCTCCACGCTGCAGGTGGCTGCCATCACATCTGAGGCTGCGCACACACACACACACACACACACACACACACACAGACATGTTAAACAGATGCTGGGAAAGATGGTGCGGCAGCTGGCTGTCTGAGGCTCTTTGAAGCTTCCACTCTCCTCTGCAGAGTCTGTCAGAAACTATACATGAAATGAAGGAAGCTCAGCTCTCTATTAAGACAGTGAACATGTTTACATGCTCTGCAGTAAATTGATTACTGGAAGATCTTAGTTTACATGCAGCTGGTCAGTAATCAGATTTGTCCTCTTCTTGAGGCCACAGTTTTGAATCATGATACTGCAGCCGGGAGGCAACACACTCTCTTGTGATGTTTGAATTTCACAAATTGCGTACTGTTCAGATGTGGAAACTTATTTCAGCCTGCCTTTGGATTATTTTGGATACGAGGACGAGCGGGTGCTCTGGGTAATGGGTTTTCTTTTCATCCTGCCGCTGCTGCTCCAGAGATAAGTTCCCCGTTTGATACATTTGCTCTGTTATGAAACCTCCATTAAAAACACAGTTAAAAAAAATAAAAAATGAGCAACGTTAACTGGATTCTTTTACACAGATTCAGGAAACTGAGCTTCTCACTTCTCATTAACATGACAAGACAACAAAACTAGTACGTTATGTGAACACAGTAATTGATGGGCTGTCAGGCTGCTCATGAACAGCACATTTTGGTTGCTTTAGTTTTTAGCTGTAGCCGATTATTTATCTGAATTGACCCAATTATATAATGACACTCCTACATCAACACTCAGCTGAAAATCTTTATAGGAAGACAACACAATAAACAATAACTTGCGGAGAAAGACATTGAACCCCTTCATTAAACCATTATTTTACACTCGTGCAGTCTCATGACAGCATAAACATTTATTAAAGGAGCTCAACATCCAAAGCAAATCAGTGATTCACAGTCTGGGATGGGATTGTCTGCACTCGGCTCTCAATATGGAGGTGGCTGAGCCAACCGCTAGCAGCTAATGATGCTAATAGCATGAATAGTGCTTACAGTGTACTTCACTCTCTGCTCAGGATGCCATTACTCCACTGTATCTTTCAATAGCAAAGAGCTGTCTGCTATTATATTAACGTTCTGAATGTTGCAAAGCCTCCTAAAACCCTGTGTTGTCATATGAGGACATCACATTTTGGGTTTACTTGAGCTAATACTTCATTCTGCTTAACTTAGACCTGTTGTCCTCCTTCGTGGACACATTTTTGTGCCACTTATTGGTAGTAAGAGCACACGTCAATCCACAATCCACGTAAAAACAAGGTGGCAGCCATCTCTGCTAAGTCAGTCTGCAGCTGATCCCGACACTAAAGAGAGTGTCTTGTTTATTTATGATTAATAATGTTTGTAGTTTGATTTGGTAACAATTTTTTGCAACAGCAACAAGCTAAGACACTGTTTATTAGGAAGTACTCTTTTGAAAACATTGGGACTTAATTATCATTGACAAAGTTGATTTTTTTTATATACTTATCGGGTCCTAGTGATCCCAAATAGCTAGGAAAAATCAAAAATGCATACCAAACAAAGTTCAGGTCTCAGGAGGATAGTGCTCCTGTGTGTAGCTGCTTTACCCTGAGAAGCATTAAGCCCTGTTTCTTCCTGTGTCTTTCTTAAACGCACACAAATACCCAGAGTAACTTACGGCAGTTTTCCTCATCTGATCCGTCCTTACAGTCCGTGTCTCCATCACAGTACCAGTGTTCAGCGATACAGCTGCCATCTGTGCAGCGGAACTCCTTGTCCGAGCATTTCCGCATGTCTGGTCAGAAATAAACAAACGAACCTCAGGTCATATTGATAAGACTGCAGGGATGAATACATGTTTGCATGATGATGTTCGTGTGTGTATGTGTGTAGATATGTGTACCTACCACACTGTTCGTCACTGTTGTCCCCACAGTCGTTGTCGCCATCGCAGTGCCAGAGGCTGCGAATACAGTAGCCATTCTGGCAGTGAAACTCGTCCTCTTCGCACTCTCTGGGAGCTGCAGAGAGAAGAGGAAAGAGGGAGGTTTCAGTGGATGAGTAATGAGGATACAACAAAAGCAAAGAGCAGATACTGTACAACTGTGTGATAAGAGGAAGCCGTCCCAGAGCACTGCTGACTTTATATCTACAGCTGCACCGACACCAGGGAAACTGTGGCCTTTTATGTCAGGCTCAGAGCTGGGGAGAAGTAAGTGAGATTTTTCTCTTTGTAAACAGGCTGAAGTCTCCTGAGGCTGCAGGTCTACGGCTCAAAGACCTACAGAGCGAACACATGACATTCGATCAACAGCTACTGAAACTCAGTGAGGAGGAGGCCTGAAGAAAGTCATACTGAGTGTGTGTACGGTCACTGACTGTTCCCAGTAAAACATTTGCTTTAATTGCTGTCTAATTTTACTCAGACAGCACTTTGCCAAGATGTGTAACAAGTGCTGTACACACAAAACCAAACCACCTTAATGGCTGGCTGTAAAAAAAAACAACCAGTGATTTGTCCTTCAGGAAACACAAAGGTTGTGGTCAGCTTGAATTAATGTTGGTTACAGTAAATACCAACAGTGACAAGCTTCCATGGAAAAAAGAATTAAAACATCCAAAGAAATATGGCAAACCAAAAGTTAAGCATAGCCTTCATCTCCATTGTCCATCTGTGTGCTCAGTGTTTTCCAATCACGTGTAGTTTTACCGAAATACATGTTAATACACTGCATCTCTTTGTTGGTCAGAATACGTTTACAGTTCTACTGTGAAGGTGTCAGTGGGCTACAACCGCAGAGTCTCTCAGATGGTTGAACAGTGTCTAAAACCTCCTCCCACACCTTTAAGATGCTGGAATTAGAAGAGCTGCATTCTGCAACTTTCTGAAAATGACAATCAGACATTCGCACACAGTTTACAAAGCGATGAGCCAAGTGTTGGGATGAGAAAGTAGGCACAATGACTTCTCTCTTCTTCCATGTGAACAACCAAGTGCAATGAGCCTGTCTGGAGAGACTGTTCAAAAATGTGCACTATTATCCCCATTTTCAAACTTTTATTACCTCTGGACTTTTCTCGGGTGGTTGACTTTATACTTAATTTTGAGCATAGTGACACCTTAAAATAGAAAAGTATGCTGTCACAGCTCTAAAAGAACAAGTTTGAGAGATCTAGACCAAAAAAAAGTCTGTAATCTGCTGTTATTTGTAAAAGATGTGGCTGTCTAGAAAGTATCGTACACATAATATTCTCTATCCCAGTGGTTCCCAATTGGTGGGTCCTGTATCCATTCTGATTGGACTGCAAGGGACTCGTGAAGGTGTCACACACTTTATTTTGAAGTACAGTGAATTTCCAGCACTTTGACAGAGACAGCTAACTAGCTCAGTGACACGACCAAATGCAAGTATGTTGAATACACTGAACTTTGTGGAGCTTGAAGAAATTACTAAAGAGAAGTCTGGACCCCATGGCTGGACCAGTTTCACTGCTCTATCTTATCATGCACAAGTTAAATTTTGTCTGTTTCAAGAGGAGGTGGATGTCCCACCATTGGTTGGCTTCTGGCATCACAATCTCTATAATCAGATTTGCAGAGGTTAGCAACGGTTTTGGTATCAAAAGCGTTCTAGTCTGAGTAGTATTGACGAATCATGTTTGAGCTGCAGGTAAGCAGTCCATGTGGGGAGTAACAGAGGTGGAACCCAATGGTCGACATGCAATCTTGAAACCCTTGGCGAGTGTGCGACAACAATTTAGCTTTTTATTGGCTTTTCTTGTCTGCAAATATAGGATGATATCTGTTTTTAGGGATTAGCCGAATTAACCAGTGCAAGGAATTGGAAGTCTTGGCCAAGGTATCCGCTTGCTACACTGGAACCTTTATCACCATCAAACGGATAGCCAGTGAGTTACCAGATTGCTGGTATTCTACCATCCAGACAGCAACGGTGTTAATGGTGCAGAAAAGTGTCGTTTTATTAACTTCACCAGCGGGACTGAGCAAAAACATACAAGCTGTAGCAGCACCGGGCGCACACACACACACACACACACATATACATGCTTTTACTTGAACATGGTTCAGACTGAATAACGGCTTTCTTTCCAGGTCCTATTTGGGTCGCAGACAGGTTATGCTGCCACCTACTGGCGAGCTCAACAAGGTGTATCACAAATGTTAGCAAATTATTAAACATAGCAACTTCTTAGACAAATGTTTAAGTATAGGAAATGGGTACGACCACGACCACGGATATTAAAACCAGCTGAAAGAAACATGCAAGAGGAACACCACTCTTCTTTGCATGCCTCCATCCACCAAGTTTTTACATTAAATGTTGCATTTACATGTATAACATGCAACATAGACAGGTCCAAGCTTTTCTGCTCAAAAGTCATTTTCATTAATCAATAAGCTAAATAAAAAAAGATTTCTTAATGATTCCACAGTTCTTCCAAATTCAAACCAGCTGAATTTGGGCCTGGTTTCATCCATCAAAGCTGAGCACTGCAGCTCCTTTTATGTCTTAATTAAATATACTGACTGCTGCAAGTCAGTAAATGTTGTTTCAGGCTACAGTTCACCTTGAAACTGAAGATAAGAGACACATTTGTCATTCATACCAACAGCTGTGACGGTGCAGTCAGACAGAAGTCACTCCCTCCAGTGAACTTTCAGCACTGTGACATTGACAGTGTTTCAGTTTCAAACCCTTTCATTTATCCAAACAACTCCTCCGCCTTGTCTCTTTAATCACACCTCCATTGATAAAAGACTGAATGGATTTTCAAAACACCGCCTCTACTGTTACCACCGCAAATCGATGGCAAAACCCAGCCATGCTCGCCTGGGGCCGAGTAAACAGGTTCGTCAAGGAGAACCAATGATGGATGGCCCCTGGCAGGAGGTAATCTATAATTTATCACTGCCGTGTGTGAGTGTCAGACAGCTGAGACAAACAGAGAGAGATAAGGAGAGACAGAAACAGAAGGATGCCCACAGAACAGAGGCGCAGGCGAAGACAAAGATGAAGCTTTTCTTTATCTCTGAGAGATTTTTCATCTTTTCTCAGGTGTGTTGCATCACAGCACGAGTCAAGGCTGCTGGAGACACACTTCACTGCAGAGACATGACATGGCATGAGGCCCCAGAGCAGGACTCCAGACTGACAGTTTCAACTCGTAGCAGTGGGGCACCCTACTGAACATTTTAGGGGCGCCAGCACAAATTCTAGGAGAACCACTTGAACCAACATGCAAGGCAACACATTCATATTTTTCTATCTTTACTGCAATAATGATACATGACAGACAATTTGCAGATTTAACAATGATAATGTTTTGATTTATTTTAAAAGAAAAACTCACACTCTTAGCTACTTAGCCCTGACGCTTGCTGGTGCTCGCAGCTGAACATGATTATACCTGGAGTATTTACAAATGTAGATATTTTAAGGTGCACAAGAAAAAGAAGAAGATAAACTTTATTAATCCCTGAGGGGAAATTAAATTTTTCAGTCTTGTCATTTACACACAGGCCTGAAATACACACACAAACAGGACGTATGCATGCCTTGGACAGGCACCCTGAGCAGTTGGGGGTTCAGCACCTTGCTCAAAGTGCGCCTTGGCAGTGCCCAGGAGGTACTGGCACCTCTTCACGCTCCATATTTGTTCCGAACACGGATTTGAAACCACACCAAGCCCCTGTGGACTTCGCTACTGCCGCCCCACTGAGCCACTGCCGCCAAATGCGTAACTTATATTTTGCCAATTTTCCAAAGTGATACAGCAAAACTGCTTGATTTTGAGTCTGTATGTGATCGGAGTCATCCTTAATTTGATTGTAATAATTGTCAAGATTTTTTTTCCAGCAACCCAAAATCAAACAATTAAGTTATTTCCCTCACAGTTTAGAAGGATTTTGTAATGTATAAGGGACACAGGAAACATGTTTTATACTTCCTGTGAATGTACTCCAATTAATCTTATTTTCTAATATGTAATTTGTACTTACTCTGTTAATACCTAATTTTGAAAAGGACACATTGATCGCGGGTCGCTTCAATGCATTCACTATAAAGGTTAGAATACAGGCACTTTAAATTCTAAAGGTGGCTGTTTGACCACAGAGAAGCAAGTGACTGTTGGCTTGATGCAGAAACATCAGACCTGCACAGGAGGATTTGATCCAGCTTGGCTGACCGACAAAAAGACTGCCGCCAGTCGCATCTCCGATGTCAAACCAGACGATACAAAAGTTGGAGAGACACAGGCAGAGCGAAGCAGAGTCTCGGCAAGAAGAGCAGACGGAGCAATGTCACGTGCAAAGCAACACACACACACCAGTTCTCACTCTCTGTTTCACATGATACACATAATGATTTAAGAGGTCGCACTGGTGCTCCTTGTCAAAGTAACACTGTCTCCAAAAATGGTACCGTAGACCTCTGTGGATGATGGATATCTCTGTATGACCATAAAGAAACTTTCGTTACCTCGCATAGGACTTAATTTTAAAATGTTTTGACTCTGAATATTTTATATTTCATATGAGTTAATCAAAAAATAAAGATTCCACCACAAAATAATTTACAAACAGTTGTAAAGACTAAATCTAACTAAAAAAGAATCTCTTCAAGCTACGATCAAAAGGTTGTTGTCATTTCTTCTTGAAAACAACCTGATTGATGCTGGATTTTTAAGGTCGATATCAATAATGATGTTTAAGTGTTGAAAAAGTCAATGAAATATTGGCCGATATTTGATTTTTCACATAATCCCATCGCATGATCAGACATTTTTTAGAGCTGTGACCAGGCTATGTTCCGAACGAGACAGCTGCTCCCTGCTTTTTGAACTAGTAAGTAGTCATTGTGGAATTATGTCATTAACCCCAAATACATCTTTTTTGTTTTGCAATTTCTTGTTACTAAATCGGGCAACATACTTATACCGATTCGATGTATCTGACATAAGCAAATATTGTCCAATATATCAGCCTGGCTGATTTCTTGCTCCACCTTTTGACAGCTAAACCTCGGCTGACCTCACCCACATCAACCTCCTCTCAACCGTAGCACCCTGCCCTCCCAAAAAACGGGGTGGGTCCAAACAGAGATTGAATTTTAAGCCAACTATCGACAAATACACTCATTTAATCTATTGTTCACCTCGTAAGAAAATAATTGAATTCCCCCCTTGCTCTGTCTCTCCCATGCTCTCTGTCCCCTCCCGTCAGCGAGGTAAACAGAGGGAGGTCAGAGGTCAACAAGCCCTCAAGACGCTCATCATTCACACAGCATCCAAACGTCAAAGGGCAAAGGGCGCTGGGAGTCATTACCAGGCTCTCTGCATGTGTTTGTGTGTGCGGTGAAATGGTGTCATGTTTTTTTTTCCTGTGAAATGTCTTTCAAACTTCAAGAATTCAGAATATCTCATGTTAAAACACAGGCACCCACACCGAGACGCACCTCAGTCTCCGTGTTTGTCTGAAATCTTGACAACTACTTTAGTTCCAGCCGAGCGTGGAGGATTGTCTCCCCCGTCTCTAAATAATGAAATAAAATCCACTGCATCGCGGGGAGAAACAAAATATATTGGGAGGTGAAAGACAGACCATGGTGAAAAAATGAGGAGAAAGACAGAAGCATAAAATAATAAGTAGTTTGGGGAACAGGGGAGGGAGGGAAATTTACTGGGCATGAAGATGAAAAATTCATAGCCGGCTCGCAGCAGACAGACCCCCCATCAGGAAGTGATTCAGTGTCTGGCTGCTGATACAGTATGTGGGTCAACAGAGGAGGAGAAATCACTAGATGACAGACAAATAAGAAAAATCATTGAGGAGAGAAAGAGCTAACATGTACCTGCTGTACACACAAACTACATGAGGAATAATACAAGAGCTACTCTGGAAAACAATGGGTGTCAAGATTGTATTTGCTGTTAGAGTGCTGCAAAGGCATGAAGCTGCCTCTAATCACCCAATACCAACTTTTTTATTTTATTTTTTTATTTATGGTATTTTATTTATTTCCGTCCTTCCCTTTAATATAGATGCCACAATAAATGCTAAACAACCTAGATAATTGAAAGTAGTCATCCCCTAATTTTCAGGCACACTAGCACGGTGACTTGATGGAAGGCAGCATCAGTCCAACATGTTGGTCCAGAGTGAAACGACGCCACAAATAATGTAATGGATTGCAATAAAGTTTGACTTTGCTGATCTCTACAGACAGATATCGGCACATCTATGCAGAATTTATAGGCTACTGTACAAGATTTTGGGTCTGGTTTCCATTTGTAGTCCGAGTAGTATTGACAAATCATAATTAAGTGGACTTTTAAGAGCAAAAGATGTGGAACACATTGGCTAAAATGCAATCTCAGAACCCATCAGCTAACATCTGACAATGATTTAGCTTTTATAGCATTTTTCTATTTGGTCTACATTTATCTGCAGGAATCTAAGAAGTACGTTTCTCCTACTACACACCTTGGGCATGGAACAATCTATAAAAAGTTCTATAATTGGAAACACTTACATCCATCAATGAATTTAAGGGCATCATAAAGAATGTGGTGACAGAGACATGGGCTTGTTCTTCTTGGGAGGCTTCTTTGTTTGAATAGTTGTTTTGTGGTGGATTTTTGTATTATATGTTGTATTTGTTGCATTTTAAATGTGTTTTGATTGGCTGCTACCTCGGCCAGGTCTCTCTTGTAAAGGAGATTTTTCATCTCAATGGGACTTCCTCGTTAAATAAACAAATGAAATCTGGTTTATAGAGATTAGCCGAAATGTTGTCTGGACCTGTCTCAAGTTGCTAATCAAACTGTAAACAATGAGCCGCGCACAGAAGAGGAAGTCTTGGCATTACATCACCCACCGGCACAGGCATTAATTGGTCTCGTGTGGCACAGTGCATTCTTGTTGTAGGTTTTCTGGGTCTTGAGCAAAAGCAAATGTCACAACCCTTTTAGATGGAAGATTCTCAGTCATCCAGGTCATGGAAATCTTAGGGTGCTTTCAGACCTAGAGTTGTCTTGCCTTGGTCTGAATCAAAGAGACAAAGAGACTTAAGCACTTAAGATTACCATGATCTTGATGACTGAGAATATTCACAATGTATTGCTTAACAATTTGGGAAGAATGCCCTTCAGAACATCTAGGAAGCTGGCTGATTACAGGAACCACCTGCATTTCAATCGGAGATGCAGGCAACACAGGATCATTCCTAACATCCTATGCTTGGGTTCCGCTGTGAAAGGACACAGGACTGCAACAATCCTTCAGAGGGCTCAGAACCAGCTGCTCAATGAGAGAGTGAGACAGATTCATTTCACCATCGATGTGCTTAAATCTAAGACTGAACGGATACTTGAGGAACTGACAGCACTAGGTAGAAGGCGCTAGAAGGCACAGACATCGCAATACACCAAGAGCAAGAAACGCCAGACATGGAAATTCCTGACACTACAGACTCATCAAAACAGCTCCCATAGAACAGAAGTACTAGGCCCGTTTCCACCACAGGAACTTCGGGGTAATTTTACGGGGCCGGGGCCGAAGGACAGAGTTCCGGAACTTTTACAGGGGCTAAACAAGTCCCTGCCTCGGGGTAGGTACTCAGAACGGCCCCGAAAGACTCCTGGCTGGGGCTTGGGGATTACTTGGTGCTGATTGGATATACTCAAGGAGGGATGTGACGACAACAGAAAGCAACAAAATAGCCGGCATTTTTAAAACTCAGCAGACGAGGGTTAGCTCGTTCATATAGCTTCCGCCGCCATGTAAAAAAAACTCACTAAATGGCCCGTGAAAAAAATATTTTTTCCAGCGGATGTCTTAGTTACAACATGATTGAGCTAGCAAAGCAGTTTTGTGTTGATATGTGTGGTATTTATTCAGTTTTGGGAAATCACGATGTCTAGAAAGCATCAGCTGACAGGGACAGCTAACAGCAGCAGCAAAGCTAACATCAGGACGTGATCTGTTACAAGCCTCCCGTTGTCGGATACGACATGAAACTACTCCAGTTAGCTCAATCATCGCGCAACGATTACGTCACATCCAGAGCCCGTAACTTTACAGGAACCTTCCTCCGACTCCGCTCTCTCAGTGGAGACACGGCGGTTGAGAGGGCCGAGCGAGGGGACGTTCCTGTAGTAGTTCCTGCCCCCCAAATAGTACCAGGAACTTCTTCAGAGGAAACGGGCCTACTGTTTCAAGAAACTCAGGCAAGTCCAGTTACGTACGATGTAGCACTCTAGCACTCTTTCTCCTGCATAGACAACCTAGTTTTATAAAATGACCAGGGAAATACGTTAAGTTCGGCGTTAAGTTCATGAGTAGGTATCTCAAAAAGGAATGACCAAATTTGTCTCAGCATGCAAATTGCATACATGTTAACCTGCTAGCACTTACAGTCATGCAGGTGACCACTACACATGGTCATTGCTAGCCAGCTTATAGCCAACATCTGTCGCCCGTCTGTACAATTGTTACGTTGGCTATTTGGGGTTAAATAAACACAAATGGTCCAGTAAATAACATGAGGAGAAGACCTGCTTCACTTTGAGTCTGTACACACCTTCAGATGCAAACACAACCACCATGGATACATGCTGCTTCACATGAGATTTTGCATCTATGAACCCTGCAGACAGTGCAGTCCATCTGGCCTGCAGATATGAACCTGCTGGTTCAGGAGTCTGCTGAGGTAAAAACTGAACACAAAAAGCTTCCTTCCTCAGCTGAGCGGCTTCCTCCACTTCACTCATGTCCTCAGGCAAGTTCTTGGGTTATGTGCTTACCTGTAACGCTTTTGATATTGTCGACTTTTTACTACGATCTAACGTGAAAATATGTGTCTGTGAAGGGGGGTTAGCTCCAGCTGAATCCTCTTTCATCAAACAGCAGAGCCTTTTACACCAAAACTTATTGTATAACCATTTGCCATAATTCCTCAACTTAGTACAATAAGATGGTATCAAGAATCCAGGAAGTTTCCCCTGTTGCTGTTACAATATGCTAACCCAAGCTAAACATCAATCTTCTCATCAATCACTCAGCAAGGAAGTGAATAAGCACATTTCCCAAAATGTCAAACTATTTCTTCCTCAGTCTCTGACCAAAATTTAATTGTTCCCACCCAAGCGTTCCCTTTTGCAGCCTATCAAACTCAAAAATAAGTTGAAACACATGAGTCAAGTTTTGATGAATTAGATAAGGATCAATTATGAAACCAAAAATATGGAACAGACAAATACTGATTTTAAATGTTGCACTGAGAAAAAAAAACACACTGGTGGTTATTATCAGTTACTGGAAGATGCAGAGGGGAAAAAGGATTCTGTATTGATCTTTAGATAACAGTTAAGTCACTAAAAGGACACTGGCTGACTCTCTCTGCCATGTGTTGTCTCCATCAGGAACACGTCACTCGCTGTAACTATTCCTGTCCCTGCACAGAGCGTTAAGTGTGATTAAACTGAATCACCAAACCGACACTGACAGCGTGATGGAACGAGTGGCGTGCAGTGTACATCCACACGGATCAGATGGCACATGCAGAGCCCTCTGAGTCACTATGGGTAAATAAATACACAGACTAAAAGTGGACTGTGTGCTCACAGCATCTGACCACTGACTCCACAGAGACTATTGAAACAACACACATTCAAAACGCTCAAAATATAGCAAAAAAGAAATGTGAATTAGGGGCATTTCCTTCTATTGGCATGGAGTAAATAAACTAGGCGACACAAAGCGTAGTTTTGTCAGAAGCTGGAAGTTTAGGCTGAGATTTACACATGGCTGTAATCCACCGGTAAGCAGAGTAGAAGAAGTAGAGGTCGCTAACAGGAAAAGAAAAAGTTGCCTTGGCCATCTAACCCATCTATGAGATCTTCAAGAATTAGTTTCAGGTGGGCAAGTTTTATTTGCTGGTGTTGTCCATGTTTCATGCTGTCCGGAGATGAAGACAAATTAAGTTATCATGGAAATATCAGGGAAGATGCCAACAGTGGAAACAGCTGATCAGTCATGTGAGATGAAGGTTTGCTATGTCAGAACTTAGTCAGCTTTCAGGCGTTTCCATATCCCATTTTGCACATCAACTCTTTTTCGACAGAGGCAAACACTAACTTCAAGTGTGTATGAAACGTCTTTGCTCAATTGAGGACGGTTTGCCAAACGTTGTCGTTTCCAGACAGCTTTTTGATACAATACTTCAAAATTAGCTGCATTCATGGGTTTCTCTCGGCCGTTTCAAAGCGCTGATCCCAGATTTCTGTAAACAATTCTCTATATGCCAATGTCATGGTGTATATGACATATGACCTATATGACCTCGAGTATACATGAACATACTTTTTGGGCTTTTCTTTGTAGTAATCTTATTTTGTGTTTTATATTGCTTTTTTAGAGCTGTACATTTTTATCCTGCATTTTTCTTCTATGTTGTCTGTTTGTAACTTATGTTGCTGCTAATCTAAAAGGTTTTTCTGGTTACATAAAGTTTAAAAAAATGTGCATAAAAATACATTCATGGAAGTTACCGACACAATGCATTCCCTAACCTGGAAATCCAGACTCAAATCTAGACAGCTTTTGAGTCTGGCCCTCACCGATACACCCTTCCTACCCAAGGGACGGCACTAACTGAGGCACATTAAATGCTGCAGCACGCAATTGGATAGCACAACAGCCAATCAGAGCAAAAAACAAGGTGACGTATTCATTGCAGTTAGCCCCATTGGTTTGCTGACCAGTGGGGCTAACTGATATATTATGCTTTTGCCGTATCCCGTCAGCAAAACGGCAAAAACGTCCTTCCTGGAAGCGAAGGCTTCTAGGGCAGTCTTCTGTTCCTCTCTCAAGGAAAAAGATAAGTTGGCTTAGCGTTTCTTCCAAAGCTAAACTGAATGGACGCGGTCCTTCGGCAGCTGCCATCTTGGCTGTTTACTTTTCAACTCCTACGGCGCAGCGCTGTCTTCATCATGTTGCGCCCGCCCAGAGCCCGCCTCTGTCAGATAGACTGATCTGATTGGTCCGATAGGCAATTCAACGGGCTCTGCTCACCTGGGCCAGATCCCCATGCAGTGCAAATTCGAATTTGCTAGGGGCAGGGCATCTGGATTTCCAGGTTAACAATATTTCCCACTTTGCCAAAATAACTAAAGAAGCATTTCAAAAATGCTGGCAAAATGGCTCACTGCTCCAGTACTAACTCTAATCTAATCAGTTCAGCTAATTTATAAAGGGAGCTACACAGTGCAACTGGTTTCACTTGAAAACAAACTACTCCAAATGTTAGGGCTTTTCTTACCAGGGAAAAAAGCAGTGTATGGCTACAGTTTGGCAGTAAATGAAATAAAAGTTAAATTAGATTGTGGTGATGTTGGTAAGAGCTCAACTCCACAGTAGGTATCACATGAACACTGGTATTGTGGTCATCCTCAAAGCCCTTGTTAAATCAGGCTCAACTGTTTTGTCAAACACCCATGAGGAGGTTTTCCCGCCTGCTCTTCCTTTTCTGCCGACATTGCCTGAATGCAGCATTGACTCCTTTAACGGCCCTTTGAAGAAAAGAGGAACAGACAAAGGGCTCACCCTTTCCAAAACTGTCATCACTGTCAAACTTAAAATGACTCTCACAGAGATAGAAATACAGAAGCACACACACACACACACACACACACACACACACACACACACACACACACACACACACACACACCTACCCAGCAGGCAGCAATGCATTCATACATAAATACAACAGCAGAAATAGACACTCTCCTGACTTCACCCACTGCAGGCCACATTCTGCCTGGCAAGCAGCTGAAGGGTATTTTGGGTTGAACACACACACACACACACACACACACACACACACACACACACACACAGAAGACTACACAAATCAAAAGAAGGACAGGATAAACTGAGGGCAAAGGTCAGAAAGCGTCTTATGTGGTGACTGTGGGAGTGCTGACCTCTCACCAGTGTGTGTGTGTGTGTGTGTGTGTGTGTGTGTGTGAGACAGCCAGGCAACTCCTCCAGACTAAAACAAACACCTCATTGCACATGGCTGCCTCAAACATCTGTCCACTTTAATAACTCATCCCCCTGAGCCCGTCAGAGCAGGTCGAGAGTGTGTGTGTGTGTTTGTGTGTGTGTGTGTGTGTGTGTGTGACGGCACATATCAGTGTAACTGCCACTGTGTGTGCTTGTGTTGACAAGACATGAGCAGTGTACTTACGGCAGTCCTGTTCGTCGGAGTCGTCCTCGCAGTCATTGTCTCCGTCACACACCCAGGAGCGGCGGATACATTTGCCATTGTCGCAGTGGAAGTCCAGCGGCGAGCAGGTGGGGAGCACTGCAAACAAACAAGGGCAGACAACAACTGTCAGCAGGAACAAACAGACAAACAAAGAGTGAGGCTGAAGGGAGAGGAGAGGAAAGTTTGTTGTTGTTTTTAAGAGGTTCACTACAATATGACGTTTGATGCTTTCCTGTCAGTATTTCAGTCTTTCAACTTCAAAGTTACTTTATCCTTGTACGGTCCGACACATGATTTTCATTCCATGTATGACACCATATTGTAGGCCTAGGTGATGTTTCCAGCACATTTCGGTCAGTACGGTAAAAGCTTTGGGTTTCAGTATCCAGTCTGACTATCAACATAGACGATCCCATTAGTTCCAGATCATAATTAGCCATTTGGCTGAATCTGGTTTCATGTTCTGAAATGTGAATAGTTGCCCGTTTTCATTGTCGTCTGCGATGAAACACTGAATATATATTTTGAACAAAACAAGGTAATTAAATTTGTAAACTCTGGGAACCTGTGATGGGAATTTTTCACTATTTTCGGATATTATCCATCCATTAATTGCAGAGGCAGCAGGCTGAGCCAAGTACTCAGACGTCCCTCTCCTCAGCAACACTTTCCAGCTCCTCCTGGGGGATAGCGAGGTGTTCCCAGGCTAGATGAGATATATAATCCCTTCAGCGTGTTCTGGGTTTGCCGCAGGGCCTCCTACCAGTTGGAAATGCCCGGAGCACCTCCAACAGGAGGCGTCCAGGAAGCATCCTATTTAGATGCTTGAACCACCTCAACTGGCCCCTTTCAAGGCAAAGGAGCAGCAGCTCCACTCCGAGCTTCTCACCCTATCTCTAAGGCTGAGCCCAGCCACCTTACGGAGGAAACTCATTTCAGCTGCTTGTACCCACGATCTCATTCTTTTGGTCACTCCCCAGAGCTCATGACTATAGGTGAGGGTTCGGACGTGGATGGACTAGTACATTGAAAGCTTTGCCTTCTGGTTCAGCTCCCTTTTCACCACAATAGTCCAGCACAGTACATCACTGTGGATGCTGCGCCACACCAGCTACCCATCTCACACACCTTACTCGTGAACAAGACCCGAGATACATGAACTCTTTTACTTGGAGCAATAACTCTCTCCCGCCCCGTCAGTCGCAGCCCAAAGTAAACTACACCAAACTAAACTCAATCAGATGTGATGTCAATCTAACACAGTAATGAAGCTTTTACTGATTTCACGGTCATCACTCAGTGCGGTAGGGTTAATTCCCCGACTGGTCTCAGCTCATCCAGAGCCTGAGCCTGATCTGGACCCACATGGCCTCCTCTCTCCCACCTTCTTTCCCTGAGACCCAGAGAGCAGCACTGAGCTCAGCTCAGCGCATTCCTCCTTAACTTCATATCCGCTCTAAGTGCAGCTACTCGCTATCTAAGCAGAGCCCGAATGACTGGCCCTTTGTCATCTGCAGACAGAGCTAATTTAATTACAGGCCAGAGAGGGATGGAGGGGGAGATGAGGAGGGAGGAGGAGGAGGAGGGAGGAGGAGGGAGGAGAAGGGAGGAGAGAGTGCAGCAACTACTCACAGTGGACTCTCACCCGCCTGTCAATACCAGATATGAAATATTGACCGAACAACGCAGACTTTATGAAAAATGTATGACGTCATGCAGCAAGTTAACCAGTGAGGCAGACAGGCGGACGAGTCAGGGCTCAGTGAGTGAATTAAGTAAGCGTGGTGAGTGTGTGTGTGTGTGTGTGCTGGGGTGTGGCTTTGGTCTCCAGGGATAGTAAAGCCCCACTGACCCACATACCCCTGCATGGATATTACATGAGAGAGAGAAAGACAGAGAGGCCTATGCAAACAGAGCTCTCTTGCTTATCTCTTGTTCTTTTCGCCTTCTGATGAACTCTCTAAATCATATGATCACACTGTGGTTGGGCTACATTTGCATAAATCATATCAGTTTCTTTATTTCTTTCCTTCCTGGCAGCACTTAGTTTCAGTTCAATTCTGCATGGTGTGAAATCAACTTACAAAGAGAAAATTACCACCTTTACATTTTTAATAACTTTCCATGTGGTGCATTCAAAGACGCTTGAAATATCTGAGGTTTGAGAGTTTGTAGTCAAATATAAAAAATTCCGCCTTTTGAAGCACGAAACAACATTTAAGTATACTTAATACTCAAATGAGCATTCGAGATTTTATGATTTAAGAACAAACAGTAGCTCATTAAAATTTGTTAAATTAAAAAATATAGTAGAGCTAAAAAAATACTGGTCAAACAAGACAGGCAATTTAAATAAGCCAATTTTCAGCTAATGTTATACTATTTTCTGATATTTTATAGATTAAACGAGTAAACGATTAATCAAGAAAACAATCAGCAGACTAATAAATAATGAAAATTATTATTAGTTGCAGCCCTGGAGATCATAGTTCCCATAAAAAATCCAAAACTACTAATATGTTCCTGTCAGTTTTTAGTCCCTATGAAATAGATGTTTGAGCGTCTAAACCAATAGTTTCCAACTTGTCCAGCCATGGGGTCCAGATCTCTCCTGCGTCATTAGACCAGGGTCCACACAGTTTAATACATTCAGCGTCATACCTGCGTTTGGCCAAGCTAGTTTGCGGTCTCTGTCAAGTTGCTGTCAAATAGTCAGACACGTTTACAAGTCACTTGCAGTCCAATTCAGAATGGGCCCACGACCCACCAGTTAGGAACCACTGGTCTAAACTTGTACCTGTACTGAGACGTATATCCAAGTGAAATGTAATATTTACAAGAGCAATTCAAATTAAATTTGCATTTGAATGGAACGCTAAAAAGTGGGCAGGTTTTGAGTTTCGCGACACAGAGCTACAGCGGACAGTTGGCTCCACTCACACCTCCATCAGCTGGAGGACGAGGGAGAGAAGACCTTGGCCACACTGTTTTGGAAATGAAAACAAAGGTTTGTCCACTGATATCCAAACACACCTCTCTTTGTATCTCTGTTCATATTACTTTGTAAGCGACTACACCCACAAACCGTACAGTGTGGTTTGATACAACTGGTGTGACCGAAGATGCTCTACAAGACCATGTCTGATGAGGCCATCTGGTCGCCAAAAGTCACATTTGATTAGACGAACTTTTCCAGACATCCACATGTGCAGGATGAGTGATTTAACATTTGAAACTGTTTCACAGGAAGAGAAAAGACAGGGATTTTGATGAACAAATTTACAGACATATAAATGACATATAACAAGAGAAAAAAGGACAATTAACACAGACACAGGATTAAACTGGGAAAATGTATTATTCATGTCACTGGGTCTTTAACCCAAACAGTTCTCTCTCAGTCGACATGATTCAATTTCAGAAGACAAAGCTCTGCTTTAATGAAATAAAGTCTGAGTTCAGTATTTGCCAGAACTGCTGCAGAGACAGAACTAAACGGGAGGTAAAATTCACAGCCATCCATTAAGGGAATATCCAGAGAGTCTGTCAGCAGAGTCCTGACACCTGCACGCCATCTACAAACCGCTCTCTGTCAAACTGAGGTAGTTTGATGCTCTTTGGAAGCATCTCTGACCAGGCGTCAGCAGATTTATGGCCTTAACCAACGAGAGGAGAAAAATGCTGCTTCTCTACATTTCAATAAATAATTCAGCTTATCAGAAGGGGAAGACAGCGCCGTGTTGACTTGTGCACACACACACACACACACACACACACACACACACACACACAAACACACACGCAGACATAAGCAAACTGTCGCTGCACGGGCTAAATACACACACTGGTCCACAGTGAGGAATTGTTTAGGCACATTAATTGGGCGAGGTGCAAACTGTATGCAAATAAATACTTCCCTCTCTCTTACACTTGCATACACGCACACAAACACACACACACACACACCCAAGGACACAGAGTAGGTGGGGCCTGTATCATGGTATCAGGTGGATCAGCAGGGAGCATGCTAGGAAGGTTGATGAGGTCTCTGGGCGCTTTGATCTCTCTTATCACACAGATTCTGCTCAGCTCAGCGCTGCTCCTCTTGCTACCACTGCATTCCTCTGAGGCTGAGACACACACACACCCTTACACACACAAACACACACACACATTAACTGACACACTCTCAAGAGCCTTCCTGACATTAACTCTGTCCACATCATGTTGTTCGATGCATTCCAGGAATCATTCTATGATGTATGCTACTTTCCCTCCACCTGCATCATTCCTACATTTCTCCGAATGTTTTTCCACCTGAGGAGAGTAAGAGGGAGTCTGTGTGCTCACTGCGCTCAAGTTGCCAACAATATTGATGATGTAGATGTTTTCCCAGTTAAGAAGAAAGTAAGAGCGCTGACAGAATTATGCCACAGCAAAACCGCATCAAAGGTGGTGTTACATTTCACAGGCTACTGACGACAGATGCTCAACGTATTGCATTCTGGTTCATTTCCTGCTCCTGCTGTGCACCATTAATTATATAATACTGTCACATCCTCTTGAGCACAGTCACATAACAGTCAGAGTTGACACTCATGCATCCAACTTTTGGAAATTCGTTTAAAATTTGCTTAAGCATTACTACTTGTTTGACATCTTTGTTCACATCCTAGAATGATCCTTCAAGGTCACACAGTGACAGAAACACAGATACACTCACACACACCCTGACCTTCACCAATGTGCTTTTCTCATCCGAGCTACAGAATTCCCACTTGCATTCCACAGGTCATTCCCAAACACACGCACAATGAAGGTCTGTCTGTACTGACCATGACGCCGCTCACTCACAGTCTTCAGTGAGTGCTGAGTTAATTTTGTGTGTCAGTTTAAAAGAGTTGATTCACCCAAATTATGTAGAAAAAAGCTGCTTTTAGTCTTTTGTTTTATTTGACCTGCAGTGGTGTGTTTAATGTGACTTTCATAAAGGAGTTTGTGTGTTTTTGTTTGTGTGTAAATGTCCTCTAAAGTCAAACACGGGGCCAAAAGAATGCAGAAAAGGACGCAGATGTCGAGATCAAATGTTTCCAGTAGAGATAAGGGCAACCTGGAGGTGAACCAACCTGCTTTGGACTGTAGGAGTAAACCTTTATTAAAGCTCCTTGGATGAAATAATTTTGTTAAACACGCAGACTCCTCTGGCCTGCTGTGAGATTTCTGCCTTGACCCCACTGCTACAAAGCCCCAAAACAGTACGCTGATGCACTGTGTGTAGTAGGGGTGGGCGAAATGGCCAAAACCTTCTATTACGGTATATGCAATTATATACCACAGTGACGATATATGTCACGATGCAGTACTTGTCCTGTAGACTCAATTAAAAAATGTTTTTCTGGAAAAATCATCCCTGAAGAAGACAAAGAAGAAGATGCATTAAATGGAGAGACGTCAGTGGGGGTTCAGTGCCTTGCTCAAGCCAAACTGGCATCTCTCCAACTATCAGTTCACACTCCATGCTTGGCCCATACAGGGACTTGAGCCGCTGACCCTCTAGTTCCCAAGCCAAGTGCCCATGGACTGAGCTACTGCCGCCCCAAAATTCATCACAATCAATTACACTCTTCTTTCTTTTATTTGGAGCTTCCGCACAAACAAATCGCTTACTGGCTGTATCTGCTGTAGAGGTAAGCATCTCTGCGTGTCTGACTTGCCTAAGCTGGCGCGTGTGAGTGTGTGTTCCACGTCTTAAGGAAGATGTATGTGTGCGTCTTTAAGTGGCCTTGAGCAGCAGAGTTAATGGCCTCCCCTTTACTGTAGCGCAGCTGAATCAAGTGGCTCTAATGGGACCAATATATCTGCCTAAACGCCGCTTATCACACTGGCTCAACGGATGGGAGGATGGACAGATGAGAGAAAGAGAGAGGACACTGTCTGACTGAAAAACAGATGTGGACTCCAGAGAGCGATAGAGGAGTCTGCGAGTCTACCGAGAATATTTCATCCAAGGAGCTTTAATAAAGGTTTTCTCTTTCGGTCCAGAACGCGGCGGTTCACCTCCAGATTACTGTCGTCTCCACTGGAAACATTTATTCACACTGGTGATCTCTGTCTGGTTTTATTATTTTGACTGCATGTTTGACATCGAGCAGCCATTACGTGCAGACAAACACACACCTGCAGAGATGGAAAAACATGTCTCACAAATAAACGCATAAGAAAAAATTCCATGAAAGGGAAAAGCAGCGACTCCAATAATAAACAACTTGCACGCAAACACACTGAAAAAACCTCTCACTGAAACTGCACAATGTGTTTGCCTCTTTGACACAGACATTATTTTTGAGCATAAGTTGTTGCAGCATATTCTGAGGAGCTGATACTTTTCTTTCCTTTACATATATATATATTTCTTTATTTAAAAGAATGTTTTTGCTAAGCGTCTCTAAACAGAAGAGGCACTTGGTTTGCTCGCACATCACAGTACATGTTTCAAACTCAAACTTAAGTCTCTCATCGTTTTCTAGATGAAACACTAAAAAGTGGCTCAAGGTCACCGTGAGCTTTCCCTGCTGCCTGTCAGATCATGACGGCATCAGCAGGAGCGGGATTTGGGATAAACAGGCTTTTCATGAGATTCAGACAGAATTAAGAAGTGTAAGGGTGCACACAGGTATTTAAAAACATGAAGACTACGCAGGGAAAAAGCTGGAAAGTGACAACATGGTCTGACATTTTCCCTTCTACCTCTGCATAGGCAGGTGGAACAGGATTTAAATCTGAAAGGCAGACATTTCCTACATTTCCTGTTTGCCGTGTGTGTTAACATTACTGACCAAGAGAGAGAGAAGTCTCGAGATTTGTCCACAACTAGGCTGGGGCGGTATAATGGTATCAGAGTACACCAGGGAATTTAGAAATCTGGTTTGATTTTCAATACACGAAAAACCATACAGACACTCATCTTACGCCTCATTTCCACTTACATATGTGACTGGTGTCTGTAGACCTGTAAATATACAGATGATGCCTCTATTGTCCAACGTAAGGAAGTGCATTTCTTTACAGGAACAGGATAGGACCTGCCGGGTACGTGGCATGTTTTGTGAAATATTTAATTAAAAAGACATATGAACAGCTGAACGAGTCATAATGACAATCTGACTGTATATAATGTATAACCATATTGTAGCAGAATAACATTACTCAGATTGACAATGTGTTAAAACAAGATAAACAAGTTCTTTTTGATCATACAAACTCACTTGACAATCAACACAGGCAACTGAATTGAAGGAAATGGCCTGTTAGCCGGTTAGCAACCTGTTAGCTAAGCTAGCACAATGTCATACAGTCTCTCCGAAATCCACTGCAAAAAAATTTTAACGCACTTGAGGCAAATTGCGGACCGAAATATTACGGAGGGGAGGAGTATCGCAGGCACATCGGATATCACAGAGATTCCCATAGGAATTAATGGACTTAGGCTTGCCTTGCCTTTATATCGTTGTGACGCAAATTACACTTTTTACGGCAATATGTTTCGTCATTTGGAGTCTGTCCATCTTTTGCACGGATCACATTAATAAATTACTCTTTTTGGCTTTTTAATTTGCGAAGCTTTTACGGCACTTACAGTAACATAACGAGTTTAGTTGTCGTCAACTCCACCGCTGTCTGTCCACTGCTAACTTTTTATTCACTGGATTAAAATGTGCTATATTGGGATAGGTATCATTATCAGGATATGAGATTTTGGTCATATCGCCCAGCCCTACAAGACCGTATTGCTGAGTTTTAGTTTTGATCTGTTGAGTTAGAATAAAATGTGTTTCACGATGAGTTAACACGGCAATTAAGCTAGTTTTAGTTCGGTGAAAGAGAGAAACTTGGATTCAGAAGGTGTACAGTTATATTTTTCTCTTTAATAAGGAAAATAGATGTATGAGTAGTATCTATTGTGGGACATCTGTGACATTTGCCAAGAGAGCTTGTGGAAGAGCCTACCCACAACTATACAACATAGGTGGGTACAATATAAATTCTCTTATTAGTTCCTGCTACTATACAGGTGGGGCCAGTCCTTTGTTGTATGTTTTAAAGCCCTGATGAAGGCCTGCAGAGGTCATAACATGTTGGCTCTTTTAATGGTTTATCCACTACAGTAAAGGCTTTTTAATACTTCCTTCTTGTTTTCTATATTTTTGAAGTGCCTGGATTGCCTTCCTGTGTATCCTGTTGCTTCCCGTTCTCCATGAGCACCCAACACAAGGTTTTGATCTGCATTTGAATATACACAGCAACCAGTCATCTCTTCCTTTTCCTAATACAAATTCTTTCTTTGACTTAATTAACAAATGTCTCGTGTGTTAAAACGGGCCTAAAGGCAGAGCGAGCCGAAGCTGAGCAAACAGGCAGAATAATCCCCGACCCGTCTCTCATTCCTTCCCTTATTTTATACCTCTGACACTCTGCACCCAAATTATTCATGTTCTTGCATGTACAGAGATTCTCCTCTGAAGCTCCAAACATTTGCCTGCCTTCGTTCTTTGGTTTCCATCTTTCTCTCTTCACGTTTCTCAGGTTTCCTCGATGGTCTTTGCTGTCTTCTTTATTTCTTTGTAAACCAAGCAGGTGCCAAAAGCAACAAAGATCTTAATATAAAGGGTAGTATCATCCAATGTGGTTCAGGAAAGCAGACAGTGTGCATCACTAATGCAGTTCCCTACCACAACATGGGAGGATATGTGGGATATTTTGGTGGCTTGTAAGGTCTTAAAATGTATTTTATTCCTGAATTTGAAAGTATCTAACTTGTCCTGCCCAAACACCATTCTCAAACTAATCCCCTCTGTTCCTCTCATCCCTCTCAGTCTCTTCAGCTCTACTCAGTCTTTATTTGCCTCTCATAGCCGGTCCCGACAGAGGCGGCTTATCTGATTCTAGGCAGCTCTGGTCGGTAGCCAGCGCATATTTCAGTCCGTCAGAGCGGAGTGGTTCTGCCAGCAGAGTTTTTCTTGGCAATGTGTCCGGCGGTGGCCTGTGTGATGGACTCCCTCCATCCTCCTCCACCTCCGCAGTAAACAGACCTCCTGCCTCGCCACAGCCGCAACACCACTCATACAACGCATTCATAAACCCATCAAACGCTCGCTGCGGAATTATGTTTACTAGCTTTCTGAGTCTGACATCACTCTCTATCACCTCATTACAAAGTGTTTATCCTAGTCTGGTGAATCAAACTCAACACCTGTGACCAAAGTCTGTTTATCCATCTTTTCCTCCTTCATCACTGTCTGTCATGTGAAAAAAGAAAGGCTTTAGTTGGTCAAAGTGGATCGTATTTCCCTCTGAAATGTAGAAGGGTTTAAGTGCAAATACATCAAAACTGGAGTTAAGTATACGACTCGTGCTGAATGAACTGCAGACATCATCACAAGACATTTTACTGTCCATCAAGGCAGATTAATGCAGAAACATTTGCTTGTTGCCATGACAAATCTCTGCTTAGTGCTTGACACCAGTGAGAAACACTCGAGCGCTGTCATCCATTCAACCCACACACTTTCTTCTTAAGAGGCTGAATGACAGGAAATACTCTGCGCAATGTGGCCTAATGATGACGTTATAAGACTGTTATGATTATCTGTCACCGTCTGAATGAAGTTAGGATTTCTCTAATGTTACCTCGTCTGTCCCTTTGGACACTCACCTGCAGCAGGTAATTCATCTCTTTCCATAGATTATACTTGGGCTACTAGATATTTACCGGCAAAGGATAGTTAGTTTCAGGCTTGTAAAACAGGATAGGAGGATATCAGTCAACAAGAGGGCTTGAAAAAGACCAACAACAAAAGAAAACTGCAACCTTGAGTCTGAATATAAGAAAGACTGGAGAAAGTACCAAAAATATGCCGTAGTGAATCTCAGAAAATGCAAATGAACTCATAAACTCCACAATCGTATTCATATTATTAGAAAAAGGAGCAGACATATAAAGTCACCTTAGCATCCCAGGAAGCTATGTCCTTCCAGTAAACAGGGCTACAGTTAAAAAGTTTGCCCCAACAGTTGCACCACAGGAAAGGGCCATGGGATGTCAGCCTGTCATTATTGTCATTTTGAGGCCATTTTTTGCCACTGACATTATAATAAAACAGCATAATAATGCAAGTACGCCCTTTCAAAGAGCAATGAGCTATAAATACCCAAGAATGTTCAGACGTTGGTATCAGAATATGAACAACATGTTTTATACAAAGTAATTATCACCAGTTAATATATACAAGAATATAAAAATATTGTACCTATACTAGGGCTGTCAACGAATATTCTAAATTCGAATTTAAATTCGAATTTGAAAAAAAAATGGACCTTCGAATGTGAAAATTGATATTCGATTGTGGAGAAAAAAAAACATCACCGCAGCTGTCCTCTTTGCGAGTGTGCGTTGGCCTGGGCCGCTGCACTGAACGCACTGCATAAACGCCAGGGCCACACCGCCCGCGGAAGTGCTGCTGGTCGACAAGAGGTTCTGCTCCCAGCTGTTGTTTCCGTCACCCCCCGGCTTCGCTCGCGGCTCGCGCAGAAAATAGACCAGGCACCGAAACGGAGCTGCGCGGCGCGGCGCAGCGCAGCCGGTGTGGATGACACAATCGGTTAACATGGGCGGTGTGGCCATGGGTAAGAGAGGGGGGGCGAGCGAGAGGTCGTTTATAACGTAATGTTATAGATAATTGTTTTATGTGTTTTAATGTGTAGGTATGTAAATGTTTTCAAAGACATTTATGTTGAAATAAAAATACCTACAAGTAGTTATGTTTCCTTGTATTAATACATTTACAAGTATGTTTCCTTGTATTAGTTTGCCCTCTTGTGGACATAATGCGAAAAAGAAAAAAAATTCGAATGGTTCGAACCTATGAGTTATTTTTAGAAGGAATATTCGAACGTCATTTTTGAGCAATTTTGACAGCCCTAACCTATACAAAGCCCTACATCGTCTGGGACCGAGCTACATTGCTAACTCCCTTGTTAACTGTTTACCTCCAAGAACACTGCGATCATCTGCTGCTGGTTTACTGGAGGTTCCCAGCAACAACTGGAAGAAGATCTGGGATGCAGCCTTTGTCAGTTATGCCCCAAAGCTATGGAACACACTATCTCAAGATATCAGGGAAGCTTACTCAGTTTCAGACTCAATACAAACTTTGGCCAACTAAAACAAAGCAAGTGATGACTCTTGCGAGCTCCGCCAACACTACAGTAATCTCTGTAATCTGGTTGGTGTGCTGCAGTCGGCCTCCACGGATGGACGGCCTGGGAGGCAGCCATTTTGCTGGTGGATTTATGGAGTAGAGGATGAAGTAGTTGGAGGGTAAAACTATAAACGGCGGACTTTTGGGCTCATTGCCAGGGATAGGCAGGCGAACTATTATCAGAACTATGGAGACTACTATCAGAGCAGCTGCAGGCTACCGGTAAACTGCGCTGTGTCGTCTTTGAAGGGTTGCTTTACATTTATTCGGACTCACGCAAGTAGGCGGGAGTATGGTCAGGAAAAGCTAAAATGTTGATGACATTTGTATGTAAACAAATTTGAGGTTAGCAAAATGATCGAGGTCATTTCCATAAATCTTACAGTAAGTCAATAACGTAATCGACCTTTCGCAGAGCCCCGCCCCTTTGTGATGGTCCGACAAGCTGTCGCAGTAAGCATTGAGCCCAAACTATAACTAACTGCACTCCCTGATTAAATATTATCACATTTTGAGAAAAATGAAAGAGTGATTCCAGAGAGAAGCAGACAGAGGGGTCTGCAGTCTGTGTTTGAAGGATATATCCAGGATGTCAAACTGACTCAGCAGCAACAACAGGTTAAAAAGACAAAGATAGTTCGGAGGTGAGTGTGATTGTATCATCAAAATCAGCCTTCTCAGGTGACCATGGATTTCCATATCAAACTGTCTGATATTCTGTCCAGCAGGTGTCAAGATATCTCACTCTGGATCTAAGTGACCTTCCTCGAGTCCCCAGAAGGACAAAAAAACTGACTGTGTGTTGATGCAGCTTTGATTTTAGATAATAGGGCAGTTTGAAAGAAGTTCAGGCAGGTAATAAACATGCACACACACGTGCATTCGACTGGCACACAAAACAGATTCAACCAGCGCAAACACAGCTGCGGTCGTCTGTCTGGTTATGTGACATTAGATGAATGCGTTTGTCTGCTTCAGACATCAGCAATGTCAACGGTTAATGTACGTTGTCATTGTGAGCGATACAATCAACAAGTCACTTTAGTTCATTTATTCACTTTAAAACTGAAAAAACAGGTTAATTATAAACAAGCAATTTGACAGAAAAACATCAACAAACATCAAAACAAACTGAGGTAACTTTCTTGTTAAGCTGCCAATTTCATTAACAACACTTCCACCTGGCATGAGCTAAATTGTTTTCACCCTTAAAAGGTGGAGTCATGTCTAGGGCTGCCACTAATAAATCTATCAATCATTATTTTCAATTAGTCCAGCAATTATTTAGCCTATAAAATGTCAAACAAAATGACAAGCTCGTACCACAAGTTCTCAGAGCCCCAGGTGATGTCTACAATTTGTTTATTTTGTCTGGCTGTCAAGGTATCCGCATGAATTATTGTAGCTACGTGATTATAAATTACAGTGATAAAGAAATGAAGAAAAGCAAAGCTGGAGCAAAAGTGCTTGACACAGTCATCCCCAGAGCAGTTAGTGGGTGATTGATTCTTACAGGGGAAAACACATCATCTCTAGCTGCCACTTGTAAATCACACAGCTTTTTCCATTTTTGTTGCCTCACCCTCCCGAGAATGCAGCAGCTGTAGCTTTTTTTACTCTCTGATCTGTGAAGGAGGCGTCACATGATGGTGATGAAAATGATGCAGCTGCTAGATTCACATAACCAGCTTAGTCCTGTTCCATGTTTAGAGGTGAACTATGTCGGATTGTCTGTTACCGTTTGTTAACATGCTCACAAGCAACACAAAAGTAAAAGCCAACCCCAGATTTCCACTCATCTGGCATGTTGCCTCATTATATTTGCGTTTCTCTGATGCTGTGTCTCTGGTCACTGCCTTTTTATAAAGCCCCAACCTCACCACCCATAAATGTCCCGAACACAGAAAATAAGAAGAATATAAAAAAATACAAACAGAGGGCAGAGATTCTGCAGAAAAATACACAAATCAATCAACAAGTCAGAACAACACCGATTCTGAGGTACTTAAAAAGTTACTATGGTGACGCCACCTTTCATCTATTTATTTATTTTTTATATCCCCGGTTAAATGTCAAAACCGTATGAAAGTACAGAAAAAACAAAACAGATACCGCCTAAGCCTTATCAGCCCATTAAATGTTCATCAGTTGTTATCACTACCATTACAGGGCTGTACGTTAACTTTTTTTAGCCCATAGCACTGGTGCAGAGAGTGATAATTTTGTAGCACAGGCCAGAAAGTTTGTAGCACAAGAAGGCCTGTCACGATAACAGATTTTGCTGGGCAATTAATTGTGTCAGAATTATTATTATTGTAATTTTGCTGTTTTTAGACCATTTTTTAACTTATATAATGATAATATAGGCATAATGATGCAAGTGCACCCTTTTAAAGAGAAATAAACATTTACTTAACAAGAATATTTAGGAATGCAAAAGAAGAAAATTTAAATATCCAAAATAAAACGTAAAAATATCAAAATAAATAAATAAAGACCTTATAAATACAAAAAAAGTGAGTGAGTGAGTCAGTCTCTGACGCTCAGGTGTGCAATTAAGACACAGCAGCTGTTTTGTTGCCCAAACTACATTGTTAGGTTTCGGGAAAGAAATGTGCGTGTTTAACCCATCCACCAACTTGACTTCCTCCCTACGCAGACGATGTTGCTCTTTACTTAGGCTAGTAAGGCCACTAGAGATCGCCACCTAACAGAAAACATAAATATAGTAGGGGCGGGAATCACCATACGATATTATCACAATTTTATTTTATATTTTATTGCAATATGCTGAGCATTGTGATAAAATATATTGCAATATATTGTGATTAATTAACTGTTTTCAACAGCAAATAATGTCCCCAAACTTTGTCAACATCTGTATTGTCTAATGAGATAAAGTTTTCAGTCTGTTTATTTCACTTCATTGATTTTTTTTTTTTTTTTTTTTTGTAATGAAAAATGTATCTAGTGGAAAGGCAACTGATTATATCATTCAAGTGGGCTACCTAAAGTTTACTTTGTATTTGTAATATTAATAATTTATATAATTTAAAATCAATACTTGACACTGTGTGACGATACGATATTGCCGTACAACAATATCGCGACAGTATGCTGTACTGATTTTTTTACTACACCCCTACAATATAGGAGGCAGAGCAGTGCCATACCTCAAATCTATAACCGATAATGGTCATCTAAAGGACTGGCAACAATCGAAGCAGGTGTTTTAGGGCTGTGCCCAACTCAGAATATTCCTCTATTCCTTCCTTGTGTTCCGTATAGAGTTTTGGAGTTTGAATGGGATGACAGCGATGTTCATGAAATATAGTGAAGAAGCCACGTTAGCCCTCCCTGCTAATGAGTGCTAACAACAAATCAGAATTGTGCAGCAGCATTTCTGGCAAACACAAGATGAACTGTAAATTCACCACTTGTTAGCAGAAGTCTTCATAGTACATGTCCCCAGAAGTACACTGCACACTGACTAACAAAAAAAAGAAGGACAGACTGAAGGAATCTCAGTTGACTAAGGCGCCTCAGACAGATAATTTGAATCCTTGACCTTTAGGGGGCAGCCCTCAGGTGCTCCATAACATAGTCTTTTACCAGACAGCACTGACAAGTTAAATTTTTAGCTGTACCAGCAGCTTTATAGTTCACTCTGTCGGTTGACATTTTCACTCCACAAAAATTTCTCCACCCTTTAGCGGTCACAGTTTTTGCCTTAAGAGGCTGAAATTTATCATGGAGGTCACAGCTATTGCAGATTTACGCTTGTTAAACTGTAAATGTCCCATCCAGATACCAGTCACAATTAATCTTTTTTAAGAGACGAAGATTTATTTCCAAGAGAAAGAATATTAGGAAATATTACATATTAGGACATTGCTCTTCCAGAGCACAGAGCTGAAGATGTCAGAGTTTCTGGAAATAATAAAAATCACTTCCAACGTGTAGCACACCAACTAATGCTCTCCACCCTGGGTCGTTTTAACAGTAATTTAAGGTTAAAACTAATAATTACTTTCATCATTATTCAATAACATTTAAGTAAAATTTATTCATTTGACGATATCTTTAAAATCACATGTGTAATAGAGAATAATAATGTTCCACACCGCACTTTCAAACCTTAATCCATCACCTCTGTTGTGTTTAAAAACACACAGAACACATTTAAAACCTGCTCAAACAAGTTCACACAAGATTTACAAAGTCGGTAAAGCCCGGCCTCAGAAACGATCTCTTTGTCTCTCTTCTTATTTCTGTCTCTTTCTCTGCCCTCAATCAGCCTCTAATCATGTCCTCTTCTGTGTGAACAAGTGTGCTCCCCTCATTTACTGAGCAGGGAGTAAATATTTAGGAAGGAGGCGGAGGAGAGGACCGAGCGAGCATCGGGAGGAGGAGGAGGGGGACGAAGAAAGAGAGGAGGAGGATTATGCTAATGTGTCCAAACAACTACGGTCATATCCTGAGACAGAAAGAAGAAAAGGAAAGGGAAAAAACACAAGCAGAAAGAGACAGGAAGACGGACAAACTCAGCGAAGGAACAAACTCAACCACATGGTGAGAAATAAATGAGAAAGCCTCTGGTAAAAGAGAAGTGAGTCGGGTTTGCAGGTTTCCTGTGGTCAGAGGGCAGAGGTAGGGAGGGAGGAGAAGATGAAGGGACACAGAGAGAAATTGACACATAGAGAAGGAAGGAATGGGGTCCTAATCTTCTCCGCGCCTGCTTTCGGATCAGCTGAGCTCCCGCGGTCACAGCTTCTCTCTGATTGGCTAAGACTGCAGAGCATGGTAGATTAAAGGACAGAGGGGGTATTTTTTATTTTTTGGTGCTTTATATATGTGTGTATGTGAGTTTGTATCAATGCCCTTGTGAGAACCAGTTTGATGTTAAGATTTTAGGGGCAAGGACACTGCGGTTATTCCTCACTTGTTTTGTTCAGGGGACTCGTTTGATCTCACGTTTAGGGTCAAGATGAGACTTAGATTATTAAGCCACAAACATACCTTAAGCCTTTCAAAACCCAATTTACTCTGCTGCAACACACACAGGCTTCAAGACATTTAGAGATTAGAGTCGTCTTCAGAGTTACTTTGCTGAAAAGCTCAAACAAACAGACGGATGGATTTTTGTCAGAAAAATCAACCTGCCTGATAATCATGAGAATCAGGACGTGCCCCACTTTTGCAGCCTAGTTAACAATCATGAAACGTCTGTCATTATGAAATAATCAAGGTTTTAAGTGGCCTTCATTTTGCACTCAGATACAGCGGTGCCTTGAGGCTGAAACTGAAATATAAAATAGCTAAAACTGTCAAAAACAGCCCTGTTTATGACTGAATACCACCAGAAAGTTATTCTATTATTGAGACATAAGCTGTGTTTCAACAGCAAATAAGAAGCAGACACAAGAACCAGCTCAGTTCTGAATTCTTCTGAACGTTGACGTTCATGTCTGGGGGGGAAAAAAAACTGCATTCAATAAACTTTAATACTTTTGAAGGACTTCAATTCAAAACATTTATTTTAAGACTGATGCTCCCCTCTAAATGAACTCGAGAGGTTGCCATTTCCAAATGGGAAGTCAAGTACACTGTGCTTGGCGTGCAATTGGTTGAAATTGTGAGGACACTGTTGCTAGGCAACTGACAACAAAAAACGACTTTGCCTTTTAACATTTTTGAAAAGGGCTTCAGAAACGGGGGATGATTCTGTGTTTCCTGCATTTCAAGACTTTCACATATCTTAATAAACTACAGCTTAAGCGACGATTCATGAGCTCTCAGACAACGTGTGAGTATGAAATGGGGAATACCACACCAGAGGGTTGTTGTTCAAATGGATTCTTCTCCTCTGGCGTGTATAACACCACCAGGAGGCCCTGTTATACCTGACGGATATCCTGAAATGCATCCAATGGAGGGTCCTCATAAGTGTGCATGTGCATACATCTGTGAGTGAGTGTGTATTTGAGTTCATAGTGCACACCCATTTCCCAAACCTCACAGATCTGTGTGAGCCGACAGCGGAGAAAACCAAACCTCACGCAGCGCTTTCAATCACGCACAACAGAGATTTTCCTCTTCCATTTCATCTCACATCCACCCCAACAACACACACAGATACACACACACACACAAACATACACACACAGTCCTTCACATCTATCTCCTCTGCAGCCCTGTCTCCTCACTCTGGCCCAAAGCATTTACTCTTTCACAACCTCAGCTGCTTTCAACTCAGCAGGACTCCAACAGTGTGCCCATGCATCTCTGTGTGAGTGTGTGTGCGTGTGTCCTGCTTCCTTCAATCTAAGTGAAATGCAGAGAGAGAGAGAGAAATAACTTGAAGGATGACCTAAAACAGCAGGGGAGGAGGAGGAGGCGGGAGGAGACGCATGGTGAAACAGCAGAAGATGTATGAGTTTTCCAAGGTTATCGAGCCTTATCTGCTGTGGTTACTGTTGTTATGAACATCCTTTATCAGTGCCTTAATACATTTTATTGCCTTGAACTAGGAGGAGAGATCAGGAAAACTGAGACCCAGATAAGATATGAGAGGAGACAAAAACATAAGTCAGACTCAATTAGACTGTTAGCCTTGTTCACATTCAGGATATCTGCAGAGTTCAGAGGGCCGAATCCACACGAAAATACTGTTCTGGATTCGTAGTGGACAGATCCAGGCTCCCTTGAGACAACCTAAGACTTTTTAACGCACCACACGGGACTAAATTCAACACAAATACCAAAACAAAAGTATATCCAAGAGTTATAAAACACAATTTAAATTATAGGACTATGAATCAGTGTAAGATGATGTCTGAATGTGATAAGGAGGTCAAAACATTATAAATCATCTTGCAACCACCACACCAATTTGGTGTTAACAAGTGTGTCATTTTTAGAATGTAACATCAGTTTTACAAAGCCTCACTGACTTATTCATAACATCAAAATAGCAGGGCATGAGTCAACTGTCACATAAAGCCAAAAATGCCAAAAAGTAATAACAGGCTTGTTTGACATGAGCCAGGCCTGCGCAGAATCGATCACCGCTGGCCGCCACATGATGCATGCTGGTTAGATTTGTGTCTGACTTTCATCCTGACTTGCTCTGACATCATGCAAAAGTGGACCATGATAATCACGAGATCAAGGGGGCCGCACTTTCTAGAGCCAGGCGCCGCAGTTGCTCTCCACCGACTGCATGACCCAGAGTATGATGGGAAACGCTCTAAGCCGGCGACTTCTGGTTTGGCCCCCGACGAACTTGAATGGAATTGAAATGATTTAATCGTGCAGCTCTTCTAGACTTCAAAGTGTTATCAGACCAAATGGATTAAATTCTGCTAATGTAACAGAGTTAATAAATTAGTGATCCCAGTTGCCATTACAAGCTGTCTTTCTGTCATTATGGAGGGTGCACTGGTTTTAATTTCTTGTTACAAACTTGACTGTTTCATTATTGTTATTTACTGTCTTGTTTTGTTGTTTGTCGTGATGTTTTAGGTACCACAGAGATTTCTCTTTTTGAGTGTGTACTTGAATGCCACACTAATGAGCCCATGAAGACTTTGCAGATGCGCCCCCGTGCTCTGTTATGCTGTCAGGATAAGCCCCACCAAAAATACTTTACTTTGTAGTGTTTTATTTGCCGAAAATGTGCCATAAAAGCTTCCGAAAATACAACTTTTCTAGTTTTATATTTACCTGTGCTGAAATATATGCAGGTCCAAGCCAAACAGTGACTGAGGGCTCATTCAGCCCATCAACTGGCCAGGACCGAAAACGGAAATCCATCCCTTTCAGCTGGCTTGGTCACCACAAAAACACCAAAATGCACTGCGCTCTACGTCACTTCCTCTCTTTGGTTCGCTGAATAGTCCGTTTCCCACTGTAAGCGAACTGCACCAGGGTTCACTTTCAATTGAACCGAGACCCCCAGTTTTCAAGCGGACCAGGGATTGCTCGTTTGGTTCGCACCAGAGTTCGAATGAGCGTTCACACCACTCCAAACGAACCGAACTATCCCTGGATGCAGACCAGGGTTCGTTTAAAGTGGAGCAAATAGTGCCAGTGTGAATGTATCCTAAGAGTGGGTCATCATTTCATCTATCCAACACAAGAGTACTAACCTGTAACACTAGTTAAACGAGTAATTTTTGCAGCACTGGGACATAAAATGTGTCCACTGATTAACAGATGTCTCATTCTTAATGTAAGTCTGTGGAGAAAGTCATCTTTGGGCCCAGTGGCATCATCATTGGCTTCAAAGTTTGGCGCACATCCTGAGGACCTGATTACACTGGACATTTTACAATAAAAGATCTTCCTCCATCATACTCAATACTTGTAAAGCGCTTACTTTGATCTTTAATGTTAGATCTTTAGATCCTTCCCTTACTTTACACAGTTAACAGTCGGCGCAGCTGTGGCAGCACCTTCTTCTCTTTTGAGTAAACTTACTAAAGTTCTTTTTTCTATGGGCTGCGACTCTTCTTCACCTCCCTCCTCTCTCACAGGGTGCACTATACACCTGTGGATGAATGCCTCTTCCCCTATCATCCTCTCAGTCTCCACAGCACTCTGGTTGTAGTCATCGCGGTGGCACGGGTCACTGAATGTTCTGGTCAGAGCTAAGTGCTGCATCTCTGCTGCTGCTGTAGGGAGCTGACACATTCAGTTTGTGACTGAAGCGTGTGCTGTCCAACTATCTATAACACACTTAGTATTGTACAAATTGGATTTTTTTGTTGTTGTGTTTTTGATAAACATAGTCGCTGATATGTGAAAATGAACTTCATGAGTTTTATTTCTATATAAAAAACAGGACAAAGACAGTGGAGGTGCGGGCAAACAATGTAATCGGTGTACACTAACTCCGACTACCGACTGAACACAACATAAAGCAATTTCCTGCTCATCACTTTTTCTGTCCTTCTCCCTATTCAGTCAATTTCCACTTCAGTCTGACTCCTCTGACTACACAGCCTTCAACACAACCAACATTGCCATTTCCATAGGAACCACACTCACAAAGGCAGCGCGTAACCTTCCCTCCCCTTATGAGGGTTTATGGACGTGGAGCTGACTGCCAAGAACATAAACATATATTCCTCTAATGGAGCAGCGCTTCATGTCAGAGTCTCTCACAGCTCATACATTTGGCCCGCAATCAAACATAGTAAAGTGTGTTATTCTGACCATGTGCCACCCGGTGCTGTGTACGCCCCCCCCGAGCTCAGACAGCTGAATCAATGAAAAAAGGGGTGTTATCAATTTGATGAAACGTCTGTGAGTTATGCCTTCATTAAATTTCATCAGGGCTAATTAGTGTCCTGTCCTTGAGATGTGTGACCCTGTAACGTGCTCTTCCTGCTCGCCGGCTAAGAGGCACAGATACCTGTATCATCTTCAGTCAGGAAACTCAAAGATGTAAAGTAATCTAATCTTTTTGTTACATCTTTTGTGCCATATGCTCATTTTTGTGCTTTTTTTTCTGCACTGTGGCTCACAGAGATCATCAGCACATCAACTGCCTCATCTTCTCTCTAAGTTTCGGACCGACTTTAGTCCTGTGTACAAAAATGCAGCCTCCTCATTAATTTAAATGAGGGCAGTCTGTTGACCCAGCAGGGGTGCAAACACAGAGGGCACAAGGTCCGCCGCCAAAAAATTGAAACCTGGCTCAACTTTTGGTTGGGGAGAAGGACATCTGTCTTTCAGCCATGTTTATGCAGCGATATTCATTCCAGACAACCCCACAGCAACGTTGGATCAATCTGCTTTTGATCTGAATTACAGAGACTGACCTCCACCCAAAAATGATCACATAGGTTTGTTTGTACAAGCAGCTTATTACAACCCCATTTACATTTTTTGTTAGGTGACCTCTAGTGGCCATAGTATTTATGACGAGAGCAAAGAAGGAAGCCAAGAGATGTAGTATAAAGAGCGACAATGACAACACATTCGCACTCTGACCTCATCACATATCCAGGTTTAGTGCACCCTACTCAGACTTTCGCCACCTTAACTTTCGTTGCTGTCAAACAGCGTTTCCCCCTGACGCTGCAGAGCACTGGTAAAAAAAACAAACAACGGCAACCGGCCTCATATCATGCCAACATGAAAGGATGCCAGAAGTCACTGACCGTGTGCCGAATTCCAACAACTTTGGAGTGAGACCGGGTTGACAAAGTCTGCGAAGGGAAGTGGTGGGATGACGGTAGGGTCAAACAAACACAGGACTTTAACCAAGGAGGCTCTGTGTCCCATGTATAATCAAAAGTCAACACTGAGTTGTGTTTACTTGCCTATGAGGTCAACCTACTTAATGTACTTAACTTGCGTCACAAGTTAAAGCAACTCTTACCTTTCTTGCATTTCACACAGCACTTAGAAAAACTTTGAACATCCACAACTCCCGCTTCCCTCCAAAGTCCCATCCTCCTCCTCCTGCAACTCCACCTCCCTCCAAAGGCCTACTCCCCCCATCTCCATTACGTCCTCATTACGTCTATGATAGACGTAGGCGTTGGCAAGGTAACGTTAGATACACGGAAGAGGAGAGCGAGTGTAACGTAACAAACAAGACAGTCAAACGCTACCCCGGAGTTTTAAAACTCAACCGGAGTCAGTGATGACTGATGAGTTTTAGAATAAGGTTACAGTGCTAACGTTAGATAGTAGCGTTAACGTTACTAGTAAGTGGAAACACACAAGGAAGATAACGTTAATGTTTCAGAGGCTACGCTACAGTAGGCTAACGTTAGCCATTAGCAACTGGATGCTGTGCTGTCATATATAACTATAATCTTTTTCTAAACCTAACCAAGTACTTTTGGTGTCTAAACTAACCAAACTGTGACTGTTTCACAACGTTAATCACATGCTAAAAAACGGCGACTGTTCATGGTCATATAAGTTGTTTTGGGGGTCAGTGGCAAACAACCTATTCTGTCATTTACAGGTATGAGGCATGTTGATCTCCTGCGTCTGGGGGATGCACTAATTTAGTAAACGCTCCTGTTAGCCAAATATAAGAGGTTAGGGACAAACGATCTATGTGGTCTCAATTAGATGCCTGCTGAAGAAGTTTTTCAGATGTATAAAACTGGACTGTTGACTACCCACTTGAGCTAACATTAGTTAGCTGCTTAGATCAGTGTCAGTATGGAGATGCTACACATTGTTAGCTCGGTTCAGTTCATTTTACTGATACCATGACTACCGGAGAAGACAATAATTTCTTCAGATTAACCGGCGTGACAAAACAACAAGTGGTGACTCCCTTCCTCTGACGCTGGCATGATGTCAGAACATGTGTCCCGTCCTCGATTACTCAGTAAGTTATTCATATTCCTTTTAGTAAGGGTCCACGGATTAAAAGAATCAAGTGTTTTTGATAAAATTTAATCCAAGTTATGAATATTGTTTTAACGGGATGAAGCTTTCGTGTCTGTATGCTGGGTGCCGTAACCCTCGAGTGCCAAGAAACGAGTGTCATAATACATAATTGATATGTTATTTAAAGCCTAATTTTTATACAAGTAATATTCATATTGGTTCAAATGAAGAATTTGATCATATTTCCCATTTTTGCTGAACAAATTTATGTAAAAGGAATTTAAGGTCTGTAAAATTCTCTGATTCCAGCTTCTAAATGTGAATATTTTCCAGTTTCTTTACTGCTCTGTGACAGTCAGGATAATATCTTTGCGTTGAGGATAGGCCTGCAACTAACTATTATTTTCATTGTCAACTAATCTGTTGATTATTTCTTCGATTAGTCAACTAATCATTTTATCAAAAAATGTGTTAAAATGTTGAAAAATGTCGGTCTGTCTCTCCCAAACCCCAAAATTATGTCATCTAATGTCTTGTTTCGTACTCACGCCACTCACGTTTTAGCATCATGGGAGAGTGTGTAAAGCTGCCAATATTTGAACGTAAGAAACTGCAATAAGAGTTTTTGGGGTACTTTTACAGTACTTTTCTCTGAAAAATGACTCAAAGTCGACTACTAGAATAGTCACAGATTATTTTAATAGTCAATTAGTCATCGATTAGTCGACTAATCGTTGCAGCCCTAGTTGAGGACACACCAAAACACTGAAGAACATCACCTTTGGCTTTGGGAAACAATGCATTTTTCACTATTTTCTGACATTTTACAGACCAAACAACTTACTTATTATTTGAGAAAATAACCAACAATAAAAATAATCGTTAGATGCAGCCCTAACAAACATAATGCAGACTTGATGTTCTCTGTGAAGGATAACACAACATAAACAAGAATCAAGAGTCTACTAATTGATTTTCATACTTAACAGAGATAAATGGAAATCAATGGCTGCCTGAAACAGCAGGAATGACACATTCAGATATGTAGTTCAATCATTCTAAAATTATCGGCAAAAACACAACCAGTACAAGAGTTAGGGAGATGAAAAATCAGAAACACCCTGGCATGGTGCTTTAACTTCAAATGTTTGTTTTTAAATAGACAGATTTATGATCACCCAGCACCCATCATCCCCACCTCCTTCTACCCAGTGTGGTGCACTACAAACAGACAGATGTTGCATGTGTGGCGAGGAGAAGAGCGGCCGGCTGTAAAGACCATTTCCTCCTCACCGTCACACGCCAGCAACTCCTTTAGAGTTAGATAGAGTTCCTACACTGACATACACAACACCACATACTTTATCCTTTCCTCAAACACACACACACAAGCCGTACAAAGAGAATTCGTGCATGTTCTTCAGTCCCTCATCAACTCTTCTCCACTCCCTCTTTGGTCTCCGTGCAGCCATGAAACTTTATATGGGAGAACACAAGCACACGACACAAGCACACGCACAGAGCAGCCACATCTGCACTACACAATTTCCACATGATTCCCACATCGTAATTAGATCAGAAGTTTACACGGATAGCTTCATGGCCACAGTCGGCCACTTTGCCTCCGCTCCTATTCTTCTGAGTCTCACACACACACATGCTCACAAACACACACAGGCACACATTCCTCCATTGTTACTCAGGACAATTGTGCTTTCTCTAGAAATTGTTGAATTAGTGTAAAAGCTAAATACATTAAAGTTCAAACACAGTCTGGATGCCACAAACTACACTGCTACGATTCTGCTGAAAAGAGATATTCGTCTGTGTTTGTGTGTGTGTGTTTGTATGTGTGTGTGTGTGTGTGTGTGTGTGTTCATTGTGATTCTGCATTCTCACGGTCACACACAGAACGTGGAAACTGCTCTCTCTCCGCCTTGTGTCTCCATATATTTAATAATTCACTGTGATTAGAAGACAAGAACATAAAATTTTACTCCTCTGTTTTACGATCTGACTTCTTAATTCAATCAGTGTAATAGAAGCAGAGTCACATGGGCCTCGACTCTCCTCACTGACACAACAACACACACCACGCAAACACACACTGAATGTCATTCAGGTAGTTTGTTTCGTCATCTGAGGAAATAAATCTTTTGGTTAGCTTAAAAGTCTTAAAATCTGATGCCTTTCTCTACTGGATTTACTCTGCCTGATCTTTGGAGTTACAGAGGTGCTCATACTGTATCGATACGTGATTATTTGATGCATTATTAAGTCTACAACCGAGCCAAGTTCCCAACCTTTTCGGCTTGTGCCCCTTAAAAACAAATCAGCTTCTATTTGCAATCCTTCATCACAGGTTACAAAAAGATAATGAACATTGTAAACTTAAATTCTGAGTAGTTCAAAAGTGTAACGAGAGATTTTTCCTACATAGATTGGTTCATTTGAAAGATTTTCAGAGGCCTAGAGAGGTAAATGTTTGCATCATTTCACAAGAAAACTATCAGATTAGAAAAATGTACATTTAATCATCTTATGACCCCCAAAGTTCATCTTCAGATTGCAACTTTTGTCAGAATAACAGTCTAAAACTCACAGATATTTAATATAACATGGAGAAAAGCATCAAGACATCACATCTGACACATCTGAGAAGGTGGAGCCAGAGGATGTTGCCTGATAAACACCCTTCTTTGGGGCAGCAGGAGCTCAGTCCATAAGGAATTAAGTTGGGAAGCGGAGGGTCATTGGTCCAAGACCCCATCCTGACCAAGTGTGGAATGTGGACTGGCAGCTGCCGAGGTGCCCCTGACTAAGGCAGCCCCCTCGCTTAATGCATGTATAGATCCTGTCTGTGCATGTGTGTGTATTCCAGGCCTCCAACAGCGCGAAAAAATGAATTCCCACCCGCATTAATAAAGTATACCTCCTCCAGTAATTGAGTATCAAAACGGTTCCCCATTATTTGTTTCAGTACCAGCCTAAGTGTAGATTCAAACATGCCATAAGTATCCAGATAGAGATACTTAATTTCTTTAGTTGTTCCCAACTTACAAATCTGAACCTGAAAAGGCCACAATTTCACAAGTTTCAAATTGCTATAAGATTTGAAATGTCTCTATTGTGCAACTAAAGTTAATCTGGGGACTCTCAGTGCCAGATGGATTTTTTAATAGAGATCACTTGGACGAGCGGAGGCACTAGCAGGACAGTACATTTGTGTGGGAATAAATACTTAAGGGTTATGCCTGTATTTTTTTCAATATTGGGCCACTGCAACAACATGAATCATGACTCCCTAAAATCTCGGTATTTCATTCGGGGGCAGTGTGTTGTGTACCTGATGCGCATCCTCGTCAGCGCCCATCGAGTAGTCTCAGCACTATTTGGATAAGCTACTAAAATCGTAACCTAAGAAGTGGTTTATTAACCTAATCTTTGCTTAAACCCCAAGATTAAACCTAAAGAAGAACCTAATGCATTTTTTGTGATCATTGACTGACGAAGATAAACTTAGACCTTGAACTGCTGGGACAGCTGAAACTGCAACTAGACTTCTTGAAACTACCTGACTGCTGCTACTCTCTAAAACTGACCATCATAACATTATACTGAAAATAAATACTGCAAAAGTACATTGACATTTTTATGGACTTAATTATGTCCAACAACAAGAATCAACACAGATGAGGGGGCACCTTTATACTTGACATGCATCAAATAAAGTGATCTCATATTGTAGCTATGTGTGTATTATTCAGTCTAGTTTGCCTCATTTTTCAACCTTTAGTCAAACTTTTAATTTTCATCAAACCAAAATAATTCAGGATTTTTGATGTATATTGTTATAAAGGTGCATGGAAGTTATCATATACAGTAGAAACTCATGAACATGCACTCAGAGCAGGGGCTGAGATGGTCAAGAAGGTTGCCGAAGCTTGAACTGCTACATGCCGTAAAATAACATCACCTACAACTTCCACATGAAGTTTTCAGGGAGTCCCAACATGAATCTCTGTGATGATATGAGCTCTGTGGTTACGAGATTGACTGGAGTAAGTCCAGGAGGAGGGGCGTCCGGCTGCAGAGCGGTGGACCAGAGAATCGATCAGACGATACTAATGGATTAGGAAGGTCCAGCTAGATGCTCTGATATCTGTCAGCTGCTTCCATGTGTCTCCTTAAATAAGTAACGTAACGCAGATCAATACGTGGCAATCAGGCTCACTGAACATTCAACCGGCCAGAGATCAATAACACTTAGCATCCCCTCTCCCAACCCCTAACTAGCTTAATGTGACAGAGGAAGACTGATGGAGACAGAACATCAACACACACACAAACACAACCACACACCTCTCAAAGAGGCTTAGGGAGTGTCAAACAAAAGGGCAGCGTCTACTTCTCTACTCTATGAGCCAGCGGGGGAAAAAATGAAAAAGGAGAACCTCACATTGACATTTCACATCGATACGCAGAAGTGTAAAAGAGGAGCAGTGAAGATCTCCTCCACTTGACATGCTCTGCAGGAAAATACTCCTGTCTGGCTCTGCTGCCAAGACTTCCCTCCAGCCAAACGCCGTCTGGTGCCAGAAGTCACTCAAGCATTTTTCTGCACGGGGCATACACCACGCAGAGCGCCTCGCTCTGCCTCTGCACCAGAAATACTACCCCGCCTGGACCAGTGACCCATTCACTGTTTCACTGGGTGATGATGGGATCCATATGGGCCCAATTATATTTTTTTCTTACTATTTTGGACTATTTATGCAGGAAAACTCTGCCTGAGCACACTTGTACCTTTCTAGCAAAAATTCAGAAGTCACGCACTTAACGCAAATTTGCACCAGGGAGCTGCCAAGCACAACTGGAGGCTTGGTTAAGTGGTGGGAGTTGAAGGCCTTGCTCGAGGGGAGATATTCAGACGAGAACTGCTGATTTATTCTGTACAAACATGACTTATGAAGCTGGTTCAACCAGTAAGTTCAAGTTAGGTTTTAAAATTAGAGAGAAAAACCTTTAAAACCAAAATCACATTAGTACAAATTTAATATCCATCCAGAAAGAGCTATATAAGAAATATAGCTAGGGCTTAAGTTAAAATAAAATCTTGGTTGACAATCGATTGCTTAACTGGGGAGAAAAAAATCTACGTTATCTCTAGATTAACTAAATTGGCCACGTTGCGCCAACAGCACTCAATCCAGTAGCTTGTGTATCCATCAAAGGTTAGCATATATTTTTAATTCTTTACGATATGAGCACTGCATATCTACACTGAAATACAAATGCCAATAGTTTGCAGAGGCACTGAGCATCTGTGCTAAGCGCTACATGTTTAGTGTTTTATTCTGGTTGCTAAGAGTTGATAAATGTTCATCTTTGGGTATACTGCTGAGCATCACTGTCACTTTTTATCCAGCTGTACTATTACAGAGAAGGAGGGTGGGATAAACATCACAACACATTTAGCACAAGTTAGGGCTGGGTGCTACGGCCGTAAAATAAAATTATGATCTCTCAGGGTATTTTTGCAGTAACGATATTCTGATATTCTTGACAATATAACAAATAGGTTTTTTTTTTTTAAAAATACTATTAATTTAAGAAAATAGAATTGTAACAAAATAAGTGATACAGTTTTACAGTTTGCCTTCAAATAATTAATAAAGCCAAACAAAAATGATCTCTCATTTCTTTAGTTTGTGAACAACAACAGTAACTTACAATATCAATAGCTGAACTAAATAAAATCGACCACAAATTACACATTTAAACAGCTCCCAAATACAAACAATGTCCCCTGGGATCTATATATATAAATCAACAGCTGATTTCCTTCTTTTAGTAAAGTCCTAAATGACTGGGTTGTTTTTTTCCACCTGGACCTTTATGCTCTGCCATTTCTCCTCTAATCATCACGCTGTAACCTGTGACAGGCTGTTATGATACCACAACTATCACACAGTCACATATATGTTGTTTATTGTCGAGCTGTGAACGTCACGTAGGTTTACATTACCAAAGGTTTATGACACAATCACTTGACGACACCGACTCCCGTGTGTGCACAGCAAGAGAGGAGAGGGAGAGACGCTGTGCTGCTGCCAGAGGAGCCGCTGAATGAGTTCCCTCTGAGTCGCTAAAAGAGTCTGAGAAGTGCGGGGCTGTTCATAAAACATTCAGGACGCCACAGTTTATTCCACACTACTGAAGCTGCTCCTCTTTTTGGAACCACCGCGGAGTCAGTAATAATTTCGCTTTCAGCCATGCTTGTTGTTGCCGTGGGTAACAGTATGAAGTCAATATGTCAACAAGTCGAAATATAGTGAGTATCACAAGATGAATTTTCCATATGATATTAAAAATTACACGGGTATTAACGTGAACACGATGATATGGCACACCTTTAGTACAAGTGCTAAACAACAACGTACTGATAGCTATAGACTGGCGGGGGGCCGTCCTCCCATCAGCCTTCTATTCATCAGCACTTTACCTTATGCTAACATTCAAACTTCCGTGTATATTCTGTATCACAGTAAGCAACCATAGCATCCCAGCTGAAAAAACGCTGTGCTTCCAAAGCACTGTACTGCTCCCAGCTGGGCGTTTTCAAGAGAGCACCTGTCGTTTTCAGCTGGGGTCAGAAAAGAGCATGTTGACCAACCAATCAACCTTCCGACCAGAAGGTGTCAGCCCTAAATACAGCAGTAACAAACAGTTGAGGCTGGGTATCCATCTTTAGAACTGCTTTGGTCAAATGGCACCGGGCATCAAAAACTGTCAAATGCTGAAAGTTAATATCAAATGTCTGGTCAGATTTGTGATCTTTTTTACTTAATGCCTGATCTGACCCTTCAAAAAAAATCTAAGACTATTTTATTTAGACAAAAATCTGATACAGATGCTTGTGTTTATATGATTTAACATTTGAGATGTTTGGTTACTTCCATTTAATAAAAAACATGTTTATCTTAATCAAGGAAGGTTATAAAAAAGCTTCAGTTAAAAAAAAAAAAAAAAAAAAAAAAAAAACTTGAGTAACCTTTAAAAAAAAGCCTGTGGCTCACAGATCAGGTTCTCTAATCAATCACGACAAATGTTTTGAAATCAGAGACAAAAGTCTGTATTGAAATCTTTTATACACGCAGGACTCTCTGTCCAACTTCATTGGTCACTAACTGGGCAATCATCGATTTCAACTTGATCACACAGACCAAATACACTCAGAGCAGACACATGGATCAAGCAATCACATCAAAGCCAGTAAACAGGCTTCAGATTTAGTTTGTTCAAGTTTCAAATTGGACCGATCAGAGTCAATGAATCTCCGAGTAAGTTACAGTGAGAAGGAAACGAAGACAGACGGAAAGAAAGAGCAAACTCACTGCATCCGTCCTCGTCGCTGTGGTCCCCGCAGTCGTTGTCTCCGTCACACTGCCACTGGGCCGGGATGCAGGTACACTCCCCGAACGCACTGACCGCACATGTGAAGTGGTTCCTCCCGCACGAGCACTCAGCGCTGCCCTGAACTCCTGCACACACACAGGAAGAAGAGGGTTAGAGCTAATCAGACATGTTACAGTTAACTGACTTTGTTTTGTTACTGAAATTCATAGAAACAAATAGTGATTCTGTGAGTTATACAAAACTAGCTCATCTTTCCATCATTCACTCATCACACTGACTGAAGGTGAAGGTATGAACCGTGCAGGTGAACACGTAGCAAAAACCACAACCTGCTGCTGAATGCAACCTGACTTTAACAACACAACAGAGGAGGCCGACATTTACTGTAACACACACACACACACACGACCACATTTTACCCATGTGATTCCCCACTCTGTTTTCTTATGATTATATATATTCGCCCTCCTTAACTGCTCCCTACTCAACCTCCCTGAATGTGTGACCAAAGTTTTATAAAGCCAAAGCCATGTGTGCAAAAATCTGTTTAGCGCACTTTAATGTGATTCTCTATTTGATGTATGCCGCAGCAGTAAACTCCACCTGCCTGGGACTCTATGCAGAATGAATCTGAATCACTGTTCACATCACGACGTTTGTCAGGGGACTCAGAGGCAGCGTTGCTCATGTAAAACACTGGAGAAGCAACGGGAGACTATTAGGGCCTTTCTACACGGGACTAAAGTTGGGAACTTCTGCTGAAAAATATGACAAGCAAAGATGAAATCAACTCAACCATGACCCTCTGTGTTATCTGTGGCAAGTCTAAAGTATGTGGAGACAAGTCAGGTGTCACATCTTGTTAAAGGGGATCTTTTATGCTTTTCCTTGTTTTCTGTCATGATGTTACACTGAAGGATGTTCATATTAAACGTGGCCAAAGCTTCAAGCAATAAGGTAAACATATGTAAAAGTGATCCCCTGAGCAAAGATCTTAAGCTTCAGACCGCTCTGAAAACTCTTTCATTTTTCTACTTTGCATACAAGCTGATGTTGACTAGTGATGGATTTCTTTACACTGTCATCTGTTCCAGGCACATTACTGCTAGTGTTTCATTATATAGCATACACCGCTACACGTAGCCTACACTGCTACATGTAGCTACATGCTAACATCAGTGAAACATGTAATCTTCGCTGCTACTGTTATGAATTTCTCCCTGATTTTGGATCATGTCTAGATGTGAAAACTTTGCTTTACTAGTGAATTTCTTATGATAGAAAGTGCTGCTATTCTCCGTTACAGTCATTCCCCCGGCTGCGATGATGGTGCAGAGACGCCGAGAGCGCAGATATGGAACACCCAGAAACACGGACCATTCAGTGCAGACTGGGCTTCTTATCAGAATTTGAGTTTAAAGAGAGAAGCGCAATACAATACAATACAGGTCAATACAGGTGTTTTTTGACCATTAAGGCATGCAAACGTGCTCTAGTTGACACCTTTAATGCAAGTAAGAACCTGAAAATTGATATAACAGGTCCCAAATTAATTCTCAAGTCATTGAGAGCAACTGCAAGTCCACTGGAAGTCTTTCTCCATCAATCAATGCTGAACATTTCTTTTCAAATCTGTAGGAGAGTGTTTTTACATAGCTGAGACCTTCCAGTGCGCAGGCCTTCAATATTCAAGCTGGGTATGCAATGCTGCCTGATGCTGTCATTTTTTTATTATATTTCTGTGATTTGACTGGAACAAAACTTGAAACTTGGCTTGGTTTCGCTCAGAATTCTGAAGTCCAGTCCACTCTTTAGGGAACAAAGTTACATAAATCTGACCCCAGTTCAAGTTTCTACAGCAGAACAGTGACACATCTATCCCCTCTGCCAAATGTATGATGCCTAATAATCTAACGTAATACTAAGAAATTGCAGCGGTAACAAAACAGCAGTTCAGTCTGAGTATCAGGCTGCTACTCAGCTACATTCATGTTCTGTTTTCTTTTAGCATTAGCATTTAGCTGTATTTTTCTTCTGCCATGCAGCGTCTTTGTCACCCCTCCAGTGCGCTGTGTACTGTAAACCACAGCCTAACACACTCCATACAGCCACACACTATGTCACCATGTGCAGATGAGACTTCACAAACCTCCTGAGAGCAATAAACATACCTGATCTTTATATGAATGGCTTTCATTAAACAAATCAGAACATAAACATGTGTGTTGTATGTGTCACAGCGAGAGACAGTATAATGGCCATTAGTATACAGCTGTACAGCCCCGGGTAGTTTTTACATCTCAGGGTGAGGAGGTTTTATAAATCGGTGTAAATCTGCATGTGTGAACAATGCAGTGATGTTTCCAGCTGAGATCCTTTGTGATAAGTAGGACGAGCACCACCGAGTGATTTATTTTGAGGATTTTTTCCCCTGTGGTTCTTTCTCAACCTCAAAAAACAAATGATATAACAGTGTTGTTGGACCGCACTGACACCGATCAGTTGGATGATTCATTAAGTGACTAATGAGGTTTGGGAGTTTAAAAATTAGTCAATTTACCTACCTGAAAGAAAATCAGTCAGGTGTCACTTAGAGCACAGATGTCAGTGTTTCCCACATTAATTACAATCTATGTGTGGCGGGAGGGTGCTACAGATAAGCAAACTTTCAGTCTTTGAGTGTTGGTGTGTCCCTTTGTGATCTGTGTCCCCTCTTTGAATTCTGAGGTCTTTACAGGCCCATGAACGCAGCACAGGCAGAGCTCTTTCCCACACCCTTAGCAGCAGTTTGCAGACTTTGAGTCACTGCGTTGTGAACTGATCAGATGGTCAGTTTGTGGTCAGATTGATCAGAGCTGATGAGGTCAGACTGATGGATTAGTTCAGAGGAGCAGCTGCTGCAGAGGTGAGTGAAAGCAAACTTTGTTGCTGCTACTACACAGGTTACACCCAGCGCTGGACGGCATGGTGTGCATTCCATTTCTATATGAATTACCAAATGGTTAAGTCCCTTCACCAAGGCCCAAAAAACCCCACTAACACCCCCTAACATTTGGCTTTTGTATGTAATGGGAAAGATTACAGCTGGGTTAAATGACACTGCAGCAGTCACAGGTATTTATCAGCTCCAGCTCCAATCGGCACTGATACCGATACCTGGGTGAACGCGCTAATTCTAGCCCCTTTACCAGCGAGATGCAATGAGGTGCCACCACAATATACCATCCGTCTCAATCCAAGCAGTGCTCAAACATCTATCCAAATTTGTCAGCATCAAAATTGAAAGAAAGACTTCATAAGTCAGAGAGAAATATAACAAAGTCATCAGCATAACTTTTTTACTAACCTCCATGCTGCTTTTTATTGTTCACTAACCTAATTACCAGCCAGTCTGTTATGTCAAACATGACACACCTGTAAAAAATACAGAAAGGTATGCTTGTCTGCAGCAGAGATCTATATTGCTCTAGTCTAGTTGCAATGGGAAAGGAATCTATCAATGTTTAAAAAACCTGCGTACATGATCTTATTTTGGTGGAAAGGAACTACAGTATTATCAAATGAGTACAAGTATTACAATTTAGACTCCCCACTGGATTCACACACTGAGTCAAGTGGTAAGATCAGTGAGCATTTCCGACATTTTTTAATTGAGACCTGTTGGAACAAATCAGTGTCTATATGTAGACCCTGGTGTCAGAAATTACATATGTTCATGCGGTGGACACAGTTAACCACAGACTTATTTTTCTCCTTAGAGACCTTTAGAAGTAAATCCAGTGAATCACGAGAAAAAGAGCAGTGATTAGAGCTCAGTCTGTCCTGTTACAGCCATTCACAAAATATATAGGGGGCTTTGCTGCCCTGAGCATGGGCTGCCAGGCAGCAGAGGAACATCATGAATCTACGAAACATCCTCAGTCTCTCTCTACTGCAGATCGACTAATTCTGATTAATGATAAATTAAATCACATTACATTAAAATACATAAACATATTGTTTAGTGAATCCCTTTCTTTAGTCCAACACGTTGCTCACTGGCCCTTTAATATGAACTGTTTTGCTGACAGTGTGCATATGTGCGCAGACAAACACGGTGTCCCAAAATACATAGTCAAACACACACACACACAGGGTCCATACGTTCGGTACACTGTGCTCTGATTACTCACTACAGCAGAGAAAAACACAGAGTCACCACATTTTCAGACGCATCACAGCAAATCACGTCCAGGAGAGGAAATAAATAAAGGTTTCCCATTTTGCTCTCACTTTGAAGCCCATTAATGACCATCTGTGTGTGTGTGTGTGTGTGTGTGTGTGTGTATGTGTATGTGTGTGTGCGTCTATTTTGCTGAAACTGGCCTGCCGCAACAAACCCAGAGTTTCTTGGAACGCGCGTGTGTGTATGTGTGCATGGATGTGTGGTTCCTGGCCTCCTCACAAAGGCATCAGTCAACCCAGGAGGGCCTGGCAGAGAGAGCTCAGTAACCTTCAGATCCCTCCCACAGCACTAAATTAATGGCCTCTTTCTTTTCATTTCCCTCTCCTTCTCCTCATTCTTGTCTTTCCACCATCCCCTCTTCACACTTCCCCTTCAGCTGCCTCTCGTCTTTTCTCCTCTTCCCCACTTTCTTTCCTCTCCCCTCCCCCCTCGTTTCCAGAATTCTCGACTAACGGGAGTGAAACCGGGATGGCGTCATCCAAGTCTTCCTGTCTGTGAAGTTGTCTTTCTAATTTTCTCGCGCAGTCTGTACTTCCTGCAGTCGTCAGCCCCCGGGGGCATGCCGTTTACCTTACCAGACAGTGTTCACGCAGACAGGTACAGACTAAGGCCTGAAAATCCCTGCCAAAGACTAATTCCTGATCCAACAGTACAACACAGATAACTCATACTGCTGTGTTGTGAGCTGTGCTGGATTTGTAACTTTAAGCATATGTGTGTTTCATTCAGATGTGCATGTGTGTGTGTGGTTTTGCACAGAGCTAAATTAGAGTCTGCGAGCTGGAGCTGAAGTTGTGTCAACATAAAGCCACATCACAGGCCGTGCATTTGTCAAACATGCTTTAAAAAGCAGAGGCCATGGGCTCAGACCAGAACCAAAGAAACCATCATACGTACTGTACTGCACACGCATCTGTACGTACCAGGACTAAGAATAGGAACAGGCGATATGTATGTAATATATGTCGCAAGATGACAGCATGAGATCTGTCAACACGTAGAGAATTTGGTGCACGGTTTCTGGTTGTATCCATCGCTTTAATGTTGCTAAACACAAAATTAAGGGATTCATATCAGATTTTTTGTTTATGTCAAAAATTACAGATATCAGACGACATATTGTTATAGCTTTTAAAAAACTCTAAAATACTGACCTCAGCATCGGCCTCAAAAACGCAGATAGTTATGCATTATATTGAAAGAAAACCATCTGTGACAAGTTTAGATTTTTGCACAAACACAGCTTGACTCGAGAGAATTAAATCTCTACTGTATCTCTAACTTTTCAGATTACTTAAGATGTCTAGATGAAACACTTTCAATCTGCAAATTTGAGCACAAAGTAAAACAACACTTAATCATGTTTAAACATATTTTATACACATTTTGAAGTACAACATCTAAAACGCCGTACAGACATGGTAAATTCAATAAAAGTCTGCAAAACAAATTGCACAAAAATGTTTCTACGCTCACTTGAGGTGTTTCTTGTCTGTGTTGAAACGAGTTCATGCTCTAAATGGGATATGACAATGTCTTTCCTGAATAACTTCTGACATAGCAAATATTTAACTCGCATGACCCATCAACTGGTTTCCGCTGCTGGCGTCTTCCCAGATATTACCATAACAACATCATTTGTCTTCATCTCCAGACAGCATGAACATTGCTATTAGCAGACATGAAAGAACAATTAAATTTTGCGCAATTGAAACAAATTCCAGAGGACCTCAAAGATGGGTCAGACGGCCAAGGCGACATTCTTGTTTCCGGTTCACAACCTCTACTTCTTGTACTCTCTTCACTGATGGATTACAGCCACTCATAAGGCATAGCAGATACTGGGAACTTCTCACGAAACTACGTTATGCTTCCCTTTGTTTAGCCTAGTTTATTAACTCTAAACCAGTTGATGGAAACATGCCTAATTTGCATTTCTTCTTTACAACATTATAAGAGTTTGCTCACAATTGAACAGAAGCACAAGTAATCTCAATATTTTAGGGTCAAACTGAACAAAAAGCAGAGCTGCCAAACACTTCAGAGTTCAAATGTCTGCCAGACAGAAGAAGGAAAAAGGAAGCACCTCTTCCTCAGTAACGCAACATAAATTACCCTTACACTGCTGCCAAGTCACGAAAGATGACAGGTGCATACACTGTATGTTCAAGCACACCAGCCACATGAAACATTGCCAATAAAAGCTGGCATTATAGAACAATTAATTTTTTCCCGACTGAAACAAATTCCACAAAACCTAATACATGTGTTAGATGACCAAGGTAATCTCCTTGTTTCCAGTTCACATCCTCTACTTCTTGTAATCTCTTTACTGATGGATTACAGCCATACATTAGGCATAGTCTATACTGCGAACTTCTCACAAAACTACGTTATGCTACACAGAGTTCAAATGTCTGCCAGACGGAAGAAGGAAGAAGGAAGAAGGAGGTACCTCTTCCTCAGTAACGCAACATAAATTACCCTTATGCTGCTGCCAAGACTGCGCCAAGAAAGGTGTCACGTACATACACTGGATGCACAAGCACACCAACCACAGTTTTAGACTTCCTTTAAAACTTTCAAAGCTGTCTAATCAGAAAAATAAAAATGTATTGCGTGCACTGGTGTGAATACTGTCCAGCATGTTGGGGGTGCAAAGACTTTCTTATTCTTGCAGTGTGTTCTGGGAGAGTATGGCGCTAACATGTGCCTTTAAACAATGCAAAGAATAGTTTGTAGTTCTGTAACTCTTTAAAGCTTGGATCCAAGGGGGGAAAAAGACCCAGATATTAACTCATGAGACTGATAATGACGAGGGAAAGATCAGCACACAGATCATGAGTTTCAGAAATAAGTTTGAATGTGTGTCAGAACCAGCACATCAGGGATTTCTACTGTGAGCATGAACCTACTGAAGAAGCAAAGAGAGAATCATCGCCACTCACTACGTGGTTATGTAAGGCTGCAGACAAACACACACACCAACACACACACACACACACGCACACACCATGCAGTAGCAGCCAGGCATGGCAGCCCTGTGCTTTCAAGAGCACCAGCATGACAAGCCTCTGATGCATCACACAGATAACAGATCACATGCTGGGTTGTTTTGGAGAGACGGTGAATCACTTTGAGCTGTAAGTTTAGCAACAATACATCATTCAATCCATTGCTGGATGTTTAAGTGGAGCAGATACAGTAGAATCACCTGAGCTGTGAATTGATCGTAAGTTGGATTTTCTTAAACTGCCTGAAAAGCTGAGATGAGAAAAAAGAACTGAACAGACGCAGCAGAGGGACAAAGTGTCAGTGAAGAACAGGAAAACTTTTCTGATGTTATCATGCTTCATCTAGCTGACCTTCATAAAAAAAGCCTTCCAGCAAGGAGAGACCGTAATAAAGAGATGTAAAATACAGCTACAGTTTAAAGTTGTTCTAAATACACTAAGTGCTGTGAGAGCTTTTGTCTTAAGGGGACAGATCGTCTTAAAATCATGCATCTACTTATGGACGAAACATTCACTGTGACCTCATCGGCTGAGCTGCAACATTAGCTCATTTAGTGGTGCTAGATGAGCTAGCAGTAGATGCACGCTATCTCCTGCGTGTCGTGATTTCTGGAAAGAGGCATTGCTGTTGAGTTTTCAAAATGTTTTTGCGCTTTGAGCACCACAAGCTGAGTGTCATCTAGTTCCGTCACACTCGAGAGGAGGCAGACATCTTTATGGCCGATATCTCCAACACTTGGCAACTCACACCAAAACAATCTCACCTGATAAATAGCTTTAAATTTAAAGAAACACTATGTTTTTAGTTCTTCTGAGGTTCACTGACCCTTTAAGAGTTGCCTTCTCTCTTGTCAGTAGACGCCAGAACTTGAGATTAAACTTTCTGAGAGACAGTGAATCATCTTGTTTGCTACTGAACAGTGAAAATATGCGTCCAACTTTGTCGATTTGATGGATTCAATTTTTGCACATTAATGTCAGCACATCAAACCCACAAAGACGCCAGGCGATTAACATACCCACTTTAAGAGGAGGAAAGCTCCAATTTGAGTCCAATAACAGGTGATGAGCGCTGACGTGTTGAACCCGCTCTGTTTGAGCTGTGAGTCAGACAGAACCTCCAGCAGAGAAAAAGAAAACAGAGACCACCAAAGATCCTCCACTGCTGGTTACTACAGCCTCAAACTGTCTAAACAGACCTGGTGTAGAACAAGACAGGTGGTCCCCCAAAGGTAAACAGAGATGATCCCGCAAACCCACCCTGACACCACGCCTGAACCTGACCCGCCTACAGCATCAGCCAGCCGCCAAGAAGCCCGGGTTCACCGACCAAACCAAGGCGGACGCTGCCACGTCGTAGGAGTCTCAGATCTAACCAGGTGGCATCCAACCTCTGTTTCACCATTTCACAATTTGCAGTTGTTAAATAGTTAAATGACGAGTGTGAAGAGTTGAGGAGAGAGCAGTGGGGCCAAAACACACAATGGTAACTCAGCCCTGAGAGCGGGTGGCCACACGCTTTGAACGATGTCAAAAGGCTGCCAGTTAATTAGGCGTGGACCTCCCTGGAGACTACCTGGAGGGTCGGAGCTGCGTCTTTCTTTCAGCGTGTGAGTGTGCCGCTATAAAAAGTGATAAGCGGGAAATTGGGGGGGAAATGAGCCATCTGACAATGCGAAGGGTAAGACAGGGGCACGGAGGGAGTGAGTCAAGCCTTTTGTCCGCCCTCTGTCTTCCTGCCACCCGTCCGCTGCTGGTGTCGAACTGTAAAGGCTTCTGAGAGACAGCTGCGTCTCAGCGTGTCAGCAACTGTTCAGCCCGAACCAGCTGCATTCAGCTGCGCCGCACGGCGTCGCGCAGCGCTGCACAATGAGAATGGACACAACTGGCGTCCCACCTCGCTGTCAGGCAACAGTGTTCTTCCTTGGTCACGTCTCGCCGTGTGAGGCTGCTGACAGAACGAGACGCCTGACTGATCACGTATGCGGGACGGCTGTTCACCTGTAATGACTGTCATTCGCCGTTTGTGCTGAACAGAGAGGACTGTGACAGTGTTCCTGCCTTCTTGATATCAAAATAATGGTGAAATTGTAGTTCCAAAAAATAAGAAAAACACTTTTGCAACACCTGGTTTTGGGTGAAGTCATTTTGAAGGAAACAGGTAGATATAATATTTTCATTTCTGGATACAGAGATATATCAGGATATGTTAGTATGACACAATATTAAAGATAACGTAGGTAAACAGAGTATAGAAACATTAACACTGAAGGAATTCTAACTAGGAAAAGTTTCAGCTTGTTACAATCTGCAGTCCTCACCACTAGGTCCCACTAAATCCCCCCTAAATCTTACACACTGGACCTTTAAGGAGGAATCAACACAAATTGGAACGAGGGAGATTATGTGTTAAAAAAAAGTGTTTCTGCTTGCAAAGCCATCTTTGGCTTATCAGGAAAAACAAACCTGTCTAATTTTAATGTCCTCACCTCACACAGCAGACTCTATCATCCCCATCTTCTATCTAGTCTATCACATTTAGATTGATTTGACATCACAACGTGGGGCACTTTGTATCAGCTGCACATTATTCATCTGAATAATTGTGACTCTGCATCAAAGGTGAAAGTCAATATCTGAGAGCAAACTTTTTATCTACCAGACTTTTATGAGAAAGACACGCGCACAAAATAAATCTCCTTCTTCTTGCTCTGTAGTGTGTTGTTGTCTTAACGTCACACATCTTAACGTGTTAGCAAACAATCAAGCGGACACGAAGCGACAATAACATTCATTTGGAGCTGTGTTTCAGTCTACATCTTGAAATCTAAATTCAATTTTCATTTAAGCTCTGAAAAAGGGATTTGTTGTGCTCCAGTTTCTTCACTGATAAATGTCTGCTGTTCGGTCCTGGGCAGGTGGGATACAGCCTCCCTGTTGCTGCTGCAAACGAGACGAGGATGAACACTACAGAAAATGTTCCATAAATTAAAACAATGAGCTTAAAAAGGCTAAGTGGGTTAATCACCTTTTACTACATGCATTCATTGTTACAATAACTATTGATCGGCAGAGCTTAGAGCACCATTTCCCAGACTCCTGCTCCTTTTTATCCTCCTATTTCTCTCCATTACAACATATGGAAGCTCTAAAGCTGCTCCAACACTCAAAGAGCACATTCGCTGAATTCCCTGTGGTTATGATGGCTCTGGGTTACGCCGGCTTGGCTACACGATGCCAAACAGCTCATCCTCCCTGCCCGTTCCCCCTCTCCATCGGCTCATCTCCACCTACTAATTTGCCCGCCGTAGGTCAGGCCGCCCTGATGTGGCGAGCTGATAACCACAGCAGCACATGTTGAGCTCCGCTGGGAAAAAAAGACATGTGGAGGAACAACATACATGAGCAGACACTGTTCAACCCGAGGGAAATTCTCAAATCTCTTAAAATATCCGGTTTGGGCAATCAAGTGTCTAAACGAAGTACCAGACAAACAAGTTCAGTCTGATGCCAAATCTTCAAAGCATTGCTAAAAATCTTCCTGGACAGGCCCGTCATCACGAGCTCATCCCTCTGGTTTGCTCGCTCGCACACAAAAACACACAGGAGTGTTTGAAATGTGCAGCAGTTGGTCGGCAGCGGGGTTCTTTTCACGCCTGCTCATCTCAGACTTTCATTAAAACTCCAGTCTTATCACACTGCAGCGCTCAATCACTTTCCTCTGACGTAACTCAGCAGGAGGGTGTGTGTGTGTGTGTGTGTGTGTGTGTGTGTGTGTGTGTGTGTGTGTGTGTGTTGTTGGCTTGCCTTTAAGGCTGAACCATGTTGAGACTCCTCCAACCTGACCAGGGACTTCATTATAGACCCTTATTTCTGCATGTTCATCATGTGCAGTAGCCTTATTCAAGCAAACAGCACCAGACACGCACACACACAGGAACACACACTCAAAGACACACTCAGCCAAGTCATTGCCTATTAACTAAGTGCGACCCAGAAGCATGTGGGAGGATACTGTCCTTTATTCCCTTGAAATGAGCGAAAACAACATAATTACACGCTTAGTGATATATCATCGTCCTGCTGCTGAGGGTTAAAAATAAAGGCCTCTGAGATCAAACAAGGGGGAGAAATGAAAGGATAGTGCTGCTGTGGAGTTGTATACAGTACACACACACAAACACACACACAGTGCCATCATCAGCGGCCGGCCAGCAGTCTCTCTGAAGTCAGTTCAAAGATAACACTGACTTGGCCAGGGATGAGTGGATGGCTGCTGGACGGGCATGTGGGCTGGCACAGAGGGGTGGGCAGCTAAGTGGGAGGGGTGGGTGAGTTTAAAAAATACACTAAAAAACAGGAAAGAAGTTGTGTTTTAGTGTATTTTTCATTTGTTACTTTAGTGAAACAAGTGCGAGAATCTGCCAGCATTTGGAGATAAACCAACGTAATCCCTCAAATCTCATTTTCTCTGGGCAAAGTGTCAAAATCTCAGAATGAAACATAACGCGGATGCGTTCAGTTGAGTGAAAACCTCCACCAACACACAATAACCCTCCAACATGCAAAGCTGCAGCCTCCAGAAATGTTTACATTTGTTTATAATTTACCCTCATGTTGGATTTTCTGTCAAACGTGAATGCAACACATTATACACGTCTTTTATCTATTAAGGTGAAGCATTAACTGCATAGAATCATGTGCCAAATCATATTTATTTGTACAGAATCATGTGCAACATTAAAGCTCCTGTGTGTAGGATTTAGATGGATCTATTATAACTATGTTTTCATCAGTTTATAATCACCTGACACTAAAAATCATTGTGTTTTATGACCTTAGAATGAGCTGTTCATATCTACATACAGAGCAGGTCCTCTCCATTGAGCCTGCCATGGTGTTTTACAGTAGCTCTGAACTGACAAACAAACCCTGACTACAGATCGGGCCGTTCACGTTTTTTTTGCGTTTGCCACTGTAGTTCTCTTACACATTTGGCACATTGGAGAAAATTCAGTCCACTAGATGCCACTAAATCCGACACACTAGAACTTTAAAGATAAATACAGTCATTTGATCAAATTTACTAGTTAGCTTTGAGCTAATTTCCAGTCATGTTAAATAAATAATAGAGCTAAAAAACAGCTGCTGTCTAACAGAAGTCTGAAATCTGTGCTACAGCCAAAATCGAATCACTGGATCTTTGGACCAAAAAAGATGCATCCAGCACCCAACGGTACTTTTTTCGGTATTTTACTATCAATTACTGCTTCTTATCTGTTATTATAAAATAAAGTTTCAGTTGTAAAAAATAAAATCAAGCTTCTTAATCTCAACAATTTTATTTCATTCATTAATTTTCTATAACCACTTATCCTGTTGGGGGTTACGGGGGGGCTGGAGCCTATCCCAGCTGACACTGGGAGAGAGGTGAGGTACACCCTGGACAGGTCACCAGACTATCACAGGGCTGACACATAGAGACAGACAACCATTCACACTCACATTCACACCTACGGACAATTTAGAGTCACCAATTAACCTGACGTGCATGTCGCTGGGTTGTGGAAGGAAGCTGGAGTACCCAGAGAAAACCAATGCTAACAGAGGGAGAACATGCAAACTCTGAGAAGGGCACCCCCACCCTGGGTTTGAACTTTTTATCCAAGTTATTTTGTTGAGGTGCTTTTTGGCAAAACACTCTGAGTCAATTTAAGTTTCCCCTGGTAAGTGAGATGTAGCATATACAGCTACGGCTTTTACTGTGAAAGGTTCGAACAGAAGGAGTGAGGCTGTAATGTGCTGCTGTTGGCAACGCGGGCAGCAATAAAGAGTTTGCCGTCATAGATCAGAGTACGGAGCCTCTGTGTTATTTTATTACCTTCATAAGAATAGGTGCAACTCATAACACTTGGCTACATTTATTTAAAACATATTACACACTGCACACAAAACACAATCCATCTCCTTCCTCTTTCTCCTCTCCCAAAGCCGTCCCTACGATCTCCAGCGTGTCACAGTCCGAACACTGCCGTGAATCACTCAAAGTGAGCATTGTCTGCAGTTTTTGAAAAGTGTAACCACACACACCATTGCCTTGACTCACTGTGACTTAAACAAGCTGCAGGGGTGACTTAGTGTCTCTACACTCAGCCAGATGTGCTCTCATGTAGCAAAATTTGGCACTGACTGATGTAATGTGAATCAGTACTCATTGGTATAGATGTAATTCAGTTGTTACCCATGAAAGTAAAGAGTTCCAACACTAACAAAACCTGTCTGTAGCTTTGTGAGTATCTCACAGACAAGTAAACTCATTTACACAAAGAACTGTAAAATCTTTTCTCCCGCTTGGCAGATTTTTTTTACTTGTTTAAAGAAGAAAGATTTGAAGTGTTGCAGCAGATGACGTCAGTGTTTGGATTGTTGCATCTTGCAGTGTTTTATGCTGTGTGATCTGTTTGGTCACAGGGCCGTGAAGGGGTTAAGGAGGGAGAGGGGCGAGCGCGTCGTACTACGTTTCATTTTCCACTACTGTCAGCCCTTTGTGATGACTCTGGCCTCCACACACTGTACTTATGTGGCTTTGGGGCTCAATATGTGTGTGTGTATGCGAACATATGTGTGTGCACTGTATACAGTATGTGAATGAGGGAAGGACTCTGTATGACGATCAAAGAGAAAACACATAAAAGACCCATCACGACTACTCCCATTTACTCTGTGTTGGACACGGGTTTTAAGGATTTAATGACCTAATGGGAAACTGGGCGACTGCCTCTCCAAAGCGATGACACACATGTTAAAGGGCCTTGTTGGTGATGAAGGCGTTGTACGGGATACGAGCTGCACAGTGGCAGATGAAGAGCTGAAGGTCTGACTGTCATGAGCCTGTGTGGGAGAGGGCTCCTGCGGAGTTTTTATGAAGTGCGGGGCGAGAAAGCAAGTGTTGTGCATGGAGTCAGAGAGGAGGGGTGAGGAGGGCAAAGAGAGACAGTGAGCGTGAAAGTTCGGTCTATTTGTTCAGCAGCTGCTGAAGTAGCAGCGTGAACGCCACACCACTGAGATGAAAGAGACGCTGTTGGGAGAGAAAGACAGTGTCAACTACTGCTGGGTATTTAGCACTAAAGTAAAAGTTTCCACAGCACAGACTATCAAACAGTAGCCTATCATGAACCGAAAGTTGAGACTGAATGCCTGTTCAGATTAATTAATCATTGATCTACGCGTAGCTCCAAATTTACATCATGACTGACAATTTTAGCCTGTATTTTATAATGCATCGTCTTTGGTATGGCTTCTAGCATTTGACATTTAACATTTGAAAATCCTTCTTTTGTTAAATAAAAAAAGTATGAAAAGTTCACTGTCGTTTGTTCTACATCTACAGCTCAAAGATTTTCACAGCAGAACAACAGTAAAAAGTGAGAGTTCGAGCATGCCAGCGCAAATATGTATTGGTTTTGGTATGAATAGGATTGCTTGAGTGTGCGTATGACATTGTGTGTGTGTGTGTGTGTGTGTGTGTGTGTGTGTGTGTCAGGCCTGGCAGTGTAAACACAGAGGAGCTCTGAGCTCTGCCTCTGGCTGTGAACACTAGACTCGCTGGGTAATGTGCTGAGTGAGCACTTGGTGTCCAAGCTCGCTCTAATCCACAGATTGTCTCTTTGGCCAGCTGACCCCCCTCAAACACACACATACACGTACACACACACACACACACACACACACACCCCACCATCCTAACTTTAACCCCTAAAATCCCCCACCAGGGGCCTCTATCAGGGATACACGGGTCAGAGCTTCACCCGATCCCAGAGCTCAGTGCTCCCTCCTGGGAAGAGTTGATTTTCCAGTTGGAGTCTAATTTCCAATTGGATTATACTGTATCAATTCCCAAAATCCCAAAATCCATTTTACAATCTGTACCTTTCCTCAATGTGCGGTTTTGTAGAGGTCCTCCTTAGAGGACACCGTGCTGAAACTTTATTCAACTGAATTAAAGCTGCATTCACATGTATTTAGGCCGAGGGTAGACAGAAAACCAGATGTCAGTGCAGTGGACGAGAGCAGGGCAGTTAAATTAGATAAGGCCAGCAAAGGATACCAGCAATGGTAACGGTAGTCAGCACAGCTGTCCCAAGTTAAAATACTTTAACTTTTTGCTACCATCCCCAACAGAATTCACAACCGGATGGTAGAAAATGTTGTTCGTCTGCCGTCCACCATCGACTCGATTTCATGTAAATGCAGCATAATGATTAGTTTTGTTGATAATTAATTAATTGTTTAAGGCTGCTTTCAGACCTAGAGTTGTCTTGCTTTGGTCTGAATCAGGGACTCATTTTGTTACAAAGTTGTATAATTGCCTAGAGTTGGTTCATGTTCTCACGGCAGCATTTACAAGC
>NC_065506.1:44560753-44571050 GCF_006386435.1 Epinephelus moara | reverse complement strand
GGAGGAGGTGCACATTAATAATCCTCCAGGACTGTAACATGCTCATGTTTAACCCAAACAATGCATCATGTGACTGCAGTTGCTTCACATCCAGGTCGGAACACCTTCTCACCACAAACCAACCGCACCAGAGTTCATTTGTAACCAGACCAAGACCACCTCTTCAAGAAGGTCTCGGTCTGGTTGTTTTGGTGCTCACCTGAGTGTGATCGCTGTGTTCACACCTGCCTAAACAAACCGCACTTAGGGGGCAAATAAACTTGAGTTTGACTGAACCAAACCAAACAGAGCAGGTGTGAAAGCAGAAGTTCCCAATCCAGATCCAAGTACCCACAGTCCTGCATATAGGCAACTCTCCATTCCTGCACACATCTAATTATATAAAGAAGAACTTCTAAGTCGAATGTTGGTACCTTCAAATCTGGCATCTGTCACCATTTTCTTACACATTATTACACATACTCACTACTTTCTTACACAAAAAAAAAAAAAAAAGGTCTGACTTGCATCAAGCTGCTACACTACAACAGAAAATTAGCTTGATGAGAAACTAAGCATGTAAACAAAACATCAATCTAAACCAGATGTCTAAAAATTAAAGGCACATGTAACAATTGTTGATTTCACTGATATAACCCTGAATAAATCTGCAAGAACAAAACCAAATCAAGTAAGGACATGGTGAATTAAAACTGAAACAGAATCTGCAGATCAGCGCCAACATGAGTGCAGTGCTCAAGGTTCAAACATTACTTTTCTAAACTGAGCTTCAAAAGACGAAAAATACCAGAATCTTAGATCCACGCCGTGGGATGCAAACCTCAAATATGTCCAATAAACCCAAACTAAGTGACCCGTCTCCAGTGCAAACATCTATTGTTCTGTGGAGGCAAATCAAAACCATGTTTCTGGTGTGTAAAAGCAGTGGACCTCACTCAGCTCAAATTAAAGCAGCTGAACCACTAGGGATGTTAACATCGCTGTGCCTGCACCAGAGTCCAGGTAGAATAAAATGGTGGAATAAGTGAAACAGCAAGAGGTGCAGAGAAATGGAATTGGCTGCCTACTGGAGTCTGAAATCTTTCTGTGTGGGACAACTTTACTATTTCCAGCAGGACGTCTCTGCAGCACACGTGGACTGCAGGTGAAGTTTTAAATTTTTGCTGTGTGTGTGTGTGTGTGTGTGTGTGTGTGTGTGTGTGTGTGTGTGTTACTAGTGTCTGGATCAGGTCCAGTCCAGTGGAGTCAGTCTTTAAGTGTTACACGAGCCCCACGTCTGAGCCAAAACTTCCAGCCTAGACCTTCCCTGTAAGAGAACCCCCAGAGATCAAAACCTCTCCCTGGGATTTATCGATCACCTGCTCTGGGGCTGCACGCTGACAGCCTGAAATCCATCCCACATACAAATCAAAGTCAGACCGTGGCAGCTTACAGGAGAAAGTACAGTACACCAGGATAGATGGCCAAATAACTTAAACAAAAACAGCGTTTAAACCTTCCTCTCGAACAGCATGAGCTTGTATTTTTATTTTTTCACAACCCTTCCAGGGAGTTTTGGCTGCACGGCTCTGGTTAGAATGTTAATCCTAAAATTATAGTACAATTGAACAAACAAATCTTTAGAACATTATAAAGTGATTACACTGACTCATCAGTGTCAGTGACAAAATCTGTAGCTTTTTGCTCTGGATCAGCTGCTTAAATCCTGGTTAAAAGCTTACACAAAGCAGTCCACCTTGACTGAATTAATGCATCTGATTGGTTACAACCCGCCGACACCAAATCCACAAAATGAGGTCAGCATTTCACCGAAACTGGGAGAAGGCAAAACACAACTCTCCACCACAGGGCTGTAGGCTACATCAGAGTCTTAAAATGTTGTCTTGTTGTGTTAGTGGGAGCCAGAATAGAAGGAATCATGACTCAAAAATAATTTTATCGCATACCAGCTGCCACTGCCCGTCAACACAAAGGAAGACAGTGCACACACAGATCACAACGCACAATTTTTTGCATTTATTTCAAGCAGCAAACTTCAGGGCTGAAAAATGAAGCCAACGCTGACATGCCAAAAAGTGCAGTTCCTAAAATGACCACTTGAGGCTGGCTCCAGAAGCCAGTCAACCCCCACGTTAAAATGAAACTTAACAGCTGAAATAAACATGTTTACTACCTCGTACAAAGAAACGTTTTGACCTCTATAGCTAATAGAGCTGTTCATGAAAACTGTGCAGGGGAAACAGTTTTGTATAGCTCACCCATTCAAATTATATTAAGGCTTAAATGTATGCAGATTAAGAGCAGGACACTTTGAGTGACAGGCTGTCTGCAAGGTGTCACTACCGTCTGAGTCAGATCCATCCCTCAGTCCTCCTCAGCTCTACTCTCTTGCCCAAATCTGATCATTTCTAGCTCCAAAAAACAGAGATGGCGACCTTAGGGCTTCTGAACAGGAGTCTGGTAACCAATGGGTGACGTCGCAAAGGCTACGTACATTATTTTCATACAGACTATGATTTGTACACATATCAGAACACCTGAATCAATCACAAATTTAACCAGTGCAAAAAATTGTTTTAATCTGCACAAACATTCACCTGAGCTTTGTAAGGCACCAAAACCACAACAGTCAATCTCTGAACAAGAGCAAGTACAGTGTTCCTGAACAGGCCTCATGGCAGCACCGGATGCCAGATCAGTATTAGCAGCTTCATTTGGTCCATGTCTGTGAATGTGAACTCACAGCGAAGGGATAAGTGTAATAAGAGGAGATTATTCCATGTGGGCGAGCTGTAACTCACTTTATGGGCTCTGACTGGATGAGGGGAGCAGGCACTGAGGTCCAGCTCAGTAATATCCAGTTATAAACTGACGCAGCATGAAGGGCTCTGCTCCGCAGCTCTAACCTCCTCCATGCTGGCACCAGACGCTCTATGATGTTAACATTTGGGATTTGGGGCAAAAACTGGGCTTGTAAATTCCAGATCTCCGAGTGAGAGTTTGCCAGTTTCAGTATATTGACCTCTCTGTTTTCTACATCAGTCCAACAGTCGGCCATTAAAATGAGCTGCTAACTACGAGGAGGGCTCAAACACGCGCACACACATATGCACATGCACACACAAGTGAAAACACACTCATGCCTGTACAGATGTGCACACACTGACTGGCAGTCAAAGGCTTGAGTCTTTCTAATTATCAGACAAACAGATCAAGAAACATCAGGATAGTAGCACACCGATACTGGATTTTGAAGGCAGATACATATCTATCATAAATACACATATAGACAGAGAGTGTGTGATTATTTTTTTAAACAATAATAATCTGGCAACAATGACATCACTGTCAATCACCTGACCCCCAGGAAATAATCCCTTCGAAACCAGTTACCTAACAAATGTCGCTATCACACAATTCTTTAAGGCATCTTTAATAGCTGGAACCAACTTCTTTAAAGACGGGTTTGATGCTGTACAGATCATCTTAGAAATGCTGTAACGCTAACAGGTTTTGGATGCAGTGAGTCCACGGGATCCCCAGGTGGTCATTTGAGTGGGTCCCCTACATATCATAAAACCTAGTCTTGCATAGACCTTTCTCTAGCACTGTGTCAGTGCTAGAGAAAGGTCTGGAAGCACCCATTATCATTGTGGTACAGGGGGGACAAATGCTCTGGGTTGTTTGTATTTCTCTAAACCAAATACAATTGTCTTGGGCGGCGCTACACCCAGGATGCAGCAGTGGTGCCCTTGAAAGATGGTAGCATGCAGGTAATAGAGGGGGAGGAGAATGTAGGCTGCAATGGCCGATCAATGGCAGGCTTATACCAACAGTCTACATCCTTTTGGATTTTAATGCATCAGAGACTCAGGACACGTGTCTAGCAACATCACCAGAAATGTCTATTTACATATGAAACGATTTGTAAAATAAATGAGGGATGTTAAGTGGACGAAGAGAATGACACTTTATCTGTGCTTTCAAAGGGTTACCTTAGGTCATACATTTATTGTTGTTAAGCAAGACAGTTTGTGAATTAATTTCTCTGAAAGTAATTAAATGTTGGATTCATTTTGTATCCCTCTCCCCAATAACAATAGGTTACACGCACATCTTGAAGTTATGAAACCTCACAAGACACACACACACCCTCGTCCCCGCAGGACAACAAAACCCCGGAGCATTCCAGAGGAGGTGGGAGTGGAGAGTTTAAAGGACGGTGGGGGTGGAGGGATGTTAAATTGGTGACTTGGAAGGCAGAGCCTTTCCAGAAGCGAAGCGGACAACCTGTGGTTGGGGTTGAATTCTTTCCCTCTCTGGCTCCTTTTAGAAAAAGAGGAGAAAACGGCAAACACAGACCCCTCCATTCAGAGTAATTTATCCCTATGGCCAGGCCTTCTTTACCGGCAGCAATAGCCCCCTTCCGGGGCTGCCCAGCAGGATGCCTGCGAGTGGCGTGTGAAACTCTCCTGTCTCCTTCAGCTCAAAAGGGAAGGATGAACAATGGCCCTCGCCAGGCGCTGGCTCTGAACAATCCCTCTCTCTGCTTCGCTCTCTGCCTTACTTTCTCCGTCTCTAAAAGCAACCACAAGCTATTCCCGCAAAACCCACATTCCTTTATCCATCCAATATCGTCCGTCAGCAGCCATTACCTTCAACATAAACTGTTTTCTCTTATTTGCCCCTCTTTGCTTCTCCCTACTCTCTTACATCAAAATCTTCCCCTGGTTTCCCACCTCTTTATCTCTGCCTCAACTCTTCTGGACTTCCTCTCTGGTAACACTGAGGCAAACACTCTGAATCAAGGCAAAGGGAAGCATGAAGCGCCCCACATTTTTCTGGGTTCTCAGGACCCCATTTGACCCTCCCATTGCCCCAATCATCAAAACGTGGGTAACTCATCCTCTATGACCATGTTTCATTCCAACCATCTTACCATCATTGAAAAATCCCTGCTGGATCTTTACTGCCTGAAGGGGCTTGGCTCAAAGTTGGAGAGCGGGTGAACAAAGCAATTACAGGTCTGATTAATAGCATATTCGTCAGGGATGACATTACAACTGACTTTGATTAACCATGCCCCATGTGTGATTTCCACAACACATGGAACACAACAGTGAAAACAATGAAAATCAGTGTGGACAGCAAGACAGCTTTGTGCCATTACAATAAACTCCATAGCATGTCTCTTGCCCCAGGCGGAGGATGCTAGAGAGCGAGCTGGGCTTCAGCGGAACATGTGGTTCATCAGTTCGCATGGCGACACTCCAACTGGTTCAGGCTGAGAAACAGGCAAAGTATATGTCAGTCCGATCAATCAATAACAAAAAAAACACTGTTTCTGCACTCCTCTGTGGGAGTCTGCAGTTGAGGGAAAGAAATGTGGACAGTTTCCCCACAGAAGGAGCCTCAGCAACAATCTGCACAGCTCTTGCGGGAAGCCATTTTCCCCCCAGCACTCAACCATTCACCAGCGGCTCCTACAGAGCTATTGAGCATTCACCAGGCACCTCCACATCCCCGACAAGCGCAACAAAAAGCATTTTAAAGCAACACTCCCTGCAGTTCCCACACTATTTCACCTGTCAAACGCTTACAAAACAGTCGAGGAAGGCCAAATGCTCCTCAGGGGCGCCACAGCACACCTCTTGCCAGCCTCGGCCCCACTAAAGACGTTGTTATTTCTCTTAAAGAAAGAATACACTTATATACACTTTCCCACCTACTATCAAGAGCGACTATTCTGAGCCTCAAGGCCCAGACGGGACCTTCCACCTTGAGAAGAATCACCTAAAGTAGAGCAGGAATCCTGAAGAAAGCGTTTCCTCGCAGAGCCAGACTCCCAGAGCGAGAGGATGAGTCATCTGGGAATGATGCTCAGGAAATCAATACAAACCAATTGTCTGTTTGAGGAAGGAGACAACAGAAAAGGCGAAGAAAGGGCAACACCGGAGATCCGTTGTGTTGTAGGAAATTAGAGGCGTCTGCAGAGTCAGAACCTTGTCCGGCTGATTGATCATTTGAGTAAACTAGAAAGATGTCAGGGTCTCGAATGGCTTCACGGAGGTCTGAGGAAGAGAGTTAGAGCAGCTCCTCAGGTCATCATTTACTCAAGTCTTCATTCTGAATTCAGAGGAACATAGCTCTGCATACTGAGGGTGCAACGATACAGTCAGCTCACAGTTCGACTTGTTCTATTTTTAAGAAAGTTGGGGTGAAAACAAGAAGTGAATTTCTTATTTTTCTCTCTTTGGGCATCAAATGTGCCAAAACTATACTGCTGTATAAGATGTAACTAATATTGAGTTCAGTTTTTCAACTCAAGTCATGTACACACACTACATGTCTAGTACTTAAAGGCATACTTCACCCAAAAAATGACCATTTTTTAAATCAATCGGTCATGACATGTAACCTTGAGTTCAAGAAAACTTTTTCCTTCATGCCATCACAGAAAATGGCAAACATATTGATTTATTAAATTAATGGGCAGCATATATATCTATATCAAAACATCCATTTACAAATTCTCACACAATTCGTGCAGAATAGTTAACCCAGTTTCACTCCCGAACTCTCGACAAAGTCCGCACAGGAAGAGCAAGAGGGGTGGACAGTTGGGTCAAATGAACTCTTGACTTTCACCCAGAAGCCAGCTGTCCATGTACCGCGTGAAAAGACCAAAAGTCAATTGCATGATCTTGACAATAACGTAGTGTGTTAGTATGTGTAGCATACTATACTAGTGACACATGTAATGCGACATTATATAACATTAGTGCACACGTACTTTTTTTAAAGTCAAACCATGTTTTTTATTGAACGAAACCACACGCTTATGTTGCCTAAACTCAAGGAAGTTAACCTAAAAAAAGATAAAAAGGCAAAATTTTGAAACACTGTATGTGTTTAACAATGAAAAACTAGGGATGTCCCAATCCGATCCTCGGCGCCCATCACATTATTTTTTACAAAATCGGAATCTGTAATAAAAGACCGGAGGAATCAAAACAACAAAAATGGCCAGGTTTTTCATCTATGTTGTTCATTGTTGCCTCCGCTTTCCAATGTATTGTAACCGAGCGTCCTGGGTTCGCCTAACTGAGTGCAGCTAATGAGCAATAAACGGACAGGAGTCGAGACAACAGGTTCAGCAGCCACCGCTTCTCTCTTTATTCTGAGCAACACAGCCACACCTAACGACAGAAGTTGCCTACCACAGTCCTACGGCAACTCTGGAGGGACAATTTGTTTACAATTCAGATTTTGTTTACATTTTGTGCTGCTGAACCACCGATAAGCTTTTTGGATACTATTTAAATAAAAAACAAACCTTATGGGACAACTTGGATGCATTCTTGTTTTTCTCTCTTAATGTTTTGAAAAGTATCAGATCGGACTCGGTTTCAAAATAAAGGACTCGGTATCGGATCGGATGCAAAAAAAATGTGATCGGGACATCCCTATGAAAAACTAAACATTTCTTGTAAAAACAGAAAAGAGACAATACGTGTAACAAGCATAATTTGAGTCGCCATACTGAAACACCCAAAACTGACACAGGAGGGGTACCTAGTGCGTCATATTTTGACGTGTAGGGCCACAAACCAAGCGACTTGGGAGGGAGATTGTGTTGGAAATCGTACAGTATGTCCCAATCACACAAATTTTTGGTTTAGGTGAAAACCCAAGTGCTTGGGAAGTACTGAGCATAAGACTGGATAAATGAGACTTGGATTATATTGCACAAATCGTGTGAGAGCCTGTAAACGGATGTGTTGATATAGTTTTGCTGTTGTTATATTGGTCCCCAGTTAATCAAGATTTCAATATGTTCACCGTTTCTGTGGAGGCATGCAAGAAAAACACAATTTTCATCACTAATTCAAGGTAACACAGTGTGACTGATTAATATATGAGTGGTCATTTCATGGGTGAAGTATTCCTTTACACTGAGATTAAAAAAGGCACATATTTGTAATCTCTTATAAGTGGTGTTTAACAATAAGGTGACAAAAGGTGCAACCCTGCACCTTATTCAATGACAAGCTTTTATCTCCCTCTTGTTTGAATTAGAGACAACTGCTCAGTAAATGTGCAGCTCTCTAACTCATTTTAAGAGCCAAAGCAAAACTCCCACTGAACATACTTTTTCAATGTTCCGCTGTGTGTGTGTAGGATGGAGAGGTACAGCTTCACTTAGGCTAATTATAGGCCGTCTCTAACTGGTTTTGTTGCTATGGTGCACATATTCCATTATCTGCGTACCATGGATGTCAAAATAAAACTCAGTGAGAGTGCATTTGCTGTGTGTATAGGCTAGAAATTCTGCAAAAAAAAATGCAAATAAAGAGTAAATAGACAAAAACATGTACACAGGTTTTGAGGTTTTGGGTAATGTAGCTCAGAAACAAGGCAACCACTTGAGCTCCGGTCCTAACTCTCGCTGCCAGAGCATTCTGCAGCACCGCAGCTCGGGTTGACTCCGGGGGAGAAGTTAAACATGACAGAAAGCTTTTCACACGTCTGCAAGTAGAAATGACAGCGGCCCACTCCGCTGCACTAATAAACCTCCTGTTTAAATAGACGGCACAAATATTTGCTCTGCCAGTCTGAGGTGCTTAATGCGCCGCAGCCTTCAGATCACGTTGGGCTGAAGATGCACTTATGTGTCTCCTCACAACCCTCATCAAAGTTTAATTTGTAGACGCTGCAATCATCGAAATCACAACATAATCCCATTCTTCGAGTTAAGATCCCCCACTTTGATCAGTAATAAAAGCTAAAACAATCAAGAGTGTGTGTTTGTGTGTTTTTTCAGTCCCAAGACACCTTGTATTGTTTAATATCTACCCAGGATGGTGCGAGTGGTATCCTATTTTAGACCCTCATAAAAGGAAAACCAGGATGTAACTCAATAAACGTTAATTTGGCCCAAGGCATTTTGGAATATGAAGACATCAATCTTAATGCTCCCCCCCTCGTCAGCTTGTGACAGCCGCTTCAGCAGATCAAGTCATCACCCAAAACAGCACTCGTGTAATGAAGGAGAAGGAGGAGGGAGACGAAAGGGGAGAGGATGATAGAAAAGAAGACGTTTCAAGGGTAATTTCAGTTTATTACAAGTTTGGCCTTGTTTTCATCAGCTTGGCCATCGTTTCCATCAGTAATAATAACACTGTACTCCCCAGGGTAATTGCAGGAATTTGGGAACACAGCAATATCACTAAAAAATAGGTCTAATGCGGCATGAAACACGATCAGTCATGCAATCATACAGATTTCAAACAAACCCCTAGTTTAGACCAATTTATTTGAAAGAAAATGAAGATGAACGGTAACATTATTGCCCAAACTGTCGGGTGTAAATATCCATCACAGTTTACGAACTGATTTCCAATGCTGAGCAACCGAAGCTGTGCACCCATTCAATTCTCCTGTGAAATGAGGGATTATTACTGACGTCTCAGGCCCATTCACCCTCGGTTACATCTCAGAATTAATTTGGATAATCAGGCTGAACTGTTGGCGTGTTTACAACTTGTCTGCTCATGTTTCTTTCAGTCATGTCTCCATGTTCCCAGATCTTAGCAATGACTTTGGTAAGTACAAGTTATAATTTCTAATAGAAATGATGGCCAGAGCTACAAAAACAGGACCCAAGATATGATAAACTATAATTCTCGTTTAATTTGGGACCCCTAGGTCATGATGTTACAATTAATTTTTTTACAAACATAACTGTTAAGGCTTAGATCTCAAAACCAGTGGTTCCCAGCTGGTGGGTCACTGCCCGAAAGTGGGTCGCAGATCCATTCTGAATGGACCTGAATTTTTAAGTACAGTGAATTTCCGGTAGAGCTTAGATCGGGCCCAAAAAATCCAGCCCGACCCCATCTGAGTCTGTGCATGTTCTGTCTGAGCCCGGCCCGTGCATTGTGCTGCACTTGGTACACTCGACGAAGCCGACACACACGTTGTCACGGTCGACAACTCACATGTGCGCGCCGTCAAGGGGGCAGCTAATTGACAGAGACAAGAAACTAGCTTGACGACATGGTAGGATGCTAAATGTAATAAACTATGTGGACCTTAAAGGAGCTATATGTAAGAAATCTAAAGCAAATAGTCATAAAATCCTCCTAATATGTCACAGAGACTAAGGAATAATGTTCATATAACATACTGATCTCACCGATAACAACAGTACAGCCAGAATATTCGCATTTAAAAAAAAATTTTTACAGTCCGCAAATCATTTTTATGTTTTGAATTTGTGTTTTGGCCTGTTGCG
>NC_065506.1:44525640-44560696 GCF_006386435.1 Epinephelus moara | reverse complement strand
GGTCCGCTGGAAAACCGAAGATCAAGGAGGCGGTGACGCGGCCCTGCCACGGCAGCCGCCCGTGGGCAAACAAATCAGTCTCCAGCGTGCCACTGTCCAGCAACCTCGAATCTGTAGGGGAGGGGGGGCGGACACGACTCGCGGCAGTATTTTGAATTTGAGTGCAGTAACCGTTTTGGCCACATTCTTACATACAGCGCCTTTAAACTAGTGACTAAGGAGAAATCTGGACCAGTTGGGAACCACTGCAATGAACGACATGAAAGAGCTAGTGGTGACAAAGGCCAACTGTCGTATTGCCTTGCTTGTGTCTCGGCCAACAAGTTGCACCTGAACACAATGCAAAGACTACAGCGAACGGCCAGCTAGCTCGACGTTCTCCGCCTGCGGGAGAGGAAATAACTGTCAGGAGGCAGTAGTCTGTAATCGCCATAGAAAAAGGGAAACTAGAAAACCGACAGGATGAATTCAAGACTCTGGTTAGTAAGTTGGCACACTGACACAATCCAATGTTGAAAGAACAAAGAAAATTTACCGTATGCTAGGAAACAACAACACAAACAATTACGAACTGTTTTTCTGCCAAGGAGATCAATGCTTTAAAAATAATCGTACTTAATACAACAAGTTTGTTTCAATCTCACTCCCTCTCAACTTTTGCCGTGGGTTTGCCGTCTCGGACGTCAATTCAACATGTTGGAATGGCCAAAAAAAGTGGTGCCAATGGTGCGGGACACACCATTCACTGACGGCCCGACATTAACCAAAGGCCGACCGTTGGCTTGGTGTGTCAGAGCCCTTAGATGTGGCGTTGGTCATGGGTTGCACCTGTATAACCTGTCCTGTAATTGCTTTGTTTAAACAAATAACACAAACGGATTTTTGGCGAGGATCTCCTGAATTTGATTATTGAAGATTACTGAATGAGATGAGAATGAGATGTAGAATGAGCGGGACATTTTACAGTTTATACCTCAGGCCAGTGAGGTTCAATGAGTTCACAATAACATAAACATAATTTTTACTATATTATTTTGTACAAATATTTCCATGGGTTCCAGCTGCAAAGTCATTCCCTGTCCCATTTTCATCCAGGTGGGAAGATGAACGTCATTTTTCAGAATATTATTGTTGACAATGCATCAACATTGTGAGCACGACGTGACCGTCTTGCAGTCATCACATCTTTCATTCGGACAAATTCGTTTCGGGCTCAGCCATAACAAATGGTGCCCGAGGGACCGTCTGCCTTCGGACAAATGGAATGACAGTGTCATATTTTACTGTTAGGAAGGAGTAAATCGCTCTCCTGACACACACGCCTCAATTATCCGTTCTGTTCTGTCCTCTCCGCACCTCCATCCTGCTGTCCTAAATCTTCTACGTTCTTTATTTATCCCTCAGATCCCTCTTTGCGTTTCCTCTTTTCCCTCCCTTCTCCTTTTTCTTCTTCTTCTCTTGTTCTGTTGGTTGCCCCCTCCTGAAGCTGACGGACAGCTCTTCCCCCAGTTAGCTTGATGTTAAGATCACTCATGTCTGTCTTCAGCCAGCCTTGATTAAAAGAATGGACCCGTCTGGGCCACTCTGACACACACACACACACACACACACACACACACACACACACACACACACACACACACACACACACACCATAGGGGCAGAGTGATATGTCCCAGACTAGGAGAAGACAGGAGAGGTGCTGCCTGAGGTCTGATCTTCGCATGGGCCTGTTCAGGCCTGCCTGCCAGCTCAGATGCCCGCAGGCTGCTGGCCAACGACCGACAACACACATGCACACACTCACAAACATACACTGCATCCTTGTTGCCATGAGTCAGGTGAACATGGCATTGGATTAATTTAATAAATAAATCTGTAACGACTGTCTGTTATTGTTGGATGACGCGGCGTGTAGGGCTGCAAGGTTTATGAGAAAATGATAATTGCACAGATTATGTTGCAAAATACTGTGATCACATTTATAAATTGTGACTGTTACTGGAATCAGACTTATTTTAATGCACTTTTGCACCTTTGAATATTTTCACAGTTAGCATTGTGTGTTGAGAATCCTGTGTGAAAATAGTTAGAAGCATTTCAATATGACATAAATAATATTTTACAGATTAAAGGGATAGTGCACCCAAAAAAGAAAATTCAGCCATTATCTACTCACCCATATGCTGAGGGAGGCTCAGGTGAAGTTTTAGAGTCCTCACAACACTTGCGGAGATCCAAGGGGAGAGGAGGTAGCAACACAACTCCACCTAATGGAGGCTGACGGTGCCCCAGATTCAAACGTCCAAAAACACATAATTGAAACCACAAAATATCTCCATACTGCTCGTCCGTAGTGATCCAAGTTCCCAAGTGTCGCACACGTGAGCGCGGTACACAGAGAGGCAGTTAGAGCTACAGGCTACAATGAGGCTAAAAACAGAGTTAAAATGATGTTTTTCCAAACAACTTTTTATGTCGGGGCTTCAGGACACTTGGATCACTACAGACGAGCAGTATGGAGATATTTTGTGGTTTCAATTACGTGTTTTTGGACGTTTGAATCTGGGGCGCCGTCAGCCTCCATTAGGTGGAGTTGTGTTGCTACCTCCTCTCCCCTTGGATCGCCGGAAGTGATGTGAGGACTCTAAAACTTCACCTGAGCCTCCCTCGGCTGAAAAATGAATTTTCATTTTTGGGTGCACTTTCCCTTTAATGTTCCCAAAAATCCAACTAAGAAAGCAAAGTAAGGTTGGGAGATATGTTAAAATTTTGCAAGCTGCCACTGTCAGCCCAATAACCTGTGTTTGCAGATATATTTATGTATGTATTTTCCTATATTAAACAAAAATATGCTACGATACAACGTCTGAATTCAAGTTTCTTTCCCCACACCGAACTACGACTAGCTTAAAGAAGTGTTTCACTGCTGGAAATGTGGTCTTTTCACAAAACTAGGCTGTCTATGAAGTAGAACACCACAGATGTTTTTGAAATTGGTGTTACATGACCAGAGGAAACTAAGAAAAAGAGATGTGGCGTTTGCTTTTGCTCAAGAAGTAGAAGATCTAAAACTACCAGAATGCACTGCGCCACATCAGACCAATAACTGCTCCTGCTGATGGGTAATGTGATGCAAACTTGGACATTTTTCCATACGAAACAATAAGGCGGCTGGCGAACAGTCCACTAAAAATATGTTTCTGAAGACATTTTAGGTGAGAAAGAGGCAATACAATGACACAGGGGCGGGTGGCTTGCTCTCTCGACCCGCTTCCATTCTTTAGCCCCTTTCACACTGCCTGTTTGTTTCTTACAGTTCTCACCAAAAAAAAGAAACATTTATTTGTCCTCACGACAAAACTGTAATGCAACAATCATTGCAGCATCTCTGAAGTAATTAAATTATTGACGATGCCGACACAAGAAATGTATGATTAATCACACAGCCAGAGTGGATCCAATTGAAAATACAACAGGGAAACCATGAAGGAGGAACTCCAGCCTCGCTCATGCGGATAAATCAGAGTTGGCACAGAAAGAGATAATTTACTATTCTCAGTTTTCTCCATTTCAAACCATACTTTCCTTCACTGCCCTCCCCCCCCACTCCTCCTCCTCCCGACTGGCTGTCACAGAACGTTCTGTGGTGTTTCTCCCTCGTTCTGCAGCATCTGAAGATCTTTACCTTCACACAGAACAGATGCAACCCACTTTAGAGATAAAAGAAAGTGAAAAAAAAACAAGAGGATGAGTGCAGAAAGAGTTACAAACCACTGTGCTTTGGAAAAGAGGAGTGTGGAGGAGGAACGTTGGCAGCAACAGAGAAACACAACACCACTGATGGAATATTCTAGACTTTGATTAAAGACGGATCAGAGCACAACTAACGTCTTCCTCTTCTTGTTCTGGCTTCTGTTCTCGCTGCCATCCGACCTCCCCAACCCACAGCCTAGTTTTTTTTCTTCTGTAAAAGTAGAAGAGGTGAATGAAGCGGAGAACTGTGGGGGGGAAGCAGGCCTGTATGAGATGCAAAAGGAAGCATTTCATGACTCCACGATGAGCTGGGAGATCAGATGTATGTGGTGCAAGCAGGCATCATGCATTCACTGTAACGGCATCTGGGGGAGCTGAACAGAGGAGGAGATGGTGATGAAGGGGAGGAGAGGAGGACGGGGACATAAACAAGCTTACTTTCTTTCAAAGCCGATGCCGTTTCCTCTCTGACGAGGGTTTTCAGAGATATTTTAGTCAAGGCGGCTTTGAGGCAGAGAGGGACCGGCTTCAGCAGGATGCCAGCTTCAACACTGTTTTTGTAACAGTTTTTTTTTTTTTCTTTTGGCATCCAGTACGCTCTCTTTTTACCCTCCTTTCCGCGCTGACAGAGCAACATCTGTGTCTCTACATTCTGAGGGACAACAAAGCAGCAGAGACTCGCAGTGATGTTTAATGAACAACCTGCTGATCCTCATCAGACCTGCAGGACGACAAGCTGAAACGTCCCGACTCTCCTCCTCTCTCTGCTGTCAACAACCCGACAACAAACAGAGCTCCTATTGTGTAGAAAAAAGACGATTACTGACCTCCAGACAGGCAGAGGGAATAAAACCTGCAATGATTAAAGGACCTTTTAGTAAATCATTGGCTGCTTTGCATGGCAGAACCCTCTGAAGCCGCCTGAAAGACTGGAAGTGGAGGTGGAGGAACTGAAGAGGAGAAGGGGGGGGACTATTTTTCTTTTTTAAGTGCAACAGCCAGTGAAATGAGATGTGCTTGAGGCTCATTAAGAGGAGAGGGGTTGAATTCATTTAACCTCCCCCTACCCGCCAAAACACACACACACACATACACACACACACACTCACTTTAGAACTGATCAGCTGTGGCCATCTTAGACTTGATGGCAAAACGCACGCAGTCCATCACGCACACGGCTCTCATTAACTGAACAAAACTGTCGTGTTGGTTGTTCTTGTTAAGCGAAAGACAGCCGGTCGTGTGATGCGCGGCACATTTCAGCTTTAAGATGAGGATTTAGATACACTCTCCTTCCTTCGTGTCATTTGCCTGCCTGACATCATGCTCCTGCGCCTCTGATCCGATTAGGACGTTTGGAGGTGCAGAGCGTCGCCGCAATGAGATTTGGGATTAGTAGCAGCTGAGGGTTCAGGTTGGGAATATACATCAAACTATGGGTGTGAAAGAAATTGTCACAGGGAAGGTGAAACAGTAGTTTAGTTTCGTCTTGTCGAGGTAGCAGGTGTGTGCCATATAACCTCATATCGGGTAACTAACATATGAAACAGGATTCAGCACTGCTGCTTTTTGAGATCAGGGGATGCAATCATGTCAAAAAGGACAGGAATATAAGTGGCTGATAGATCAGGCTGACAAGTAGAGTTGGGTGATGTGATGGTATGTACTATGCAGTTTGGCAAGATTTGGCAATGCTGTTTCTACAGTGGGAGCTTTTTTGGGGCAGGCCATGAGGCAAATCAGAGCCGCAATCTTTTGAATCCAGTTGCCCTGCAAGGTAAAATGATTTGGGCAGACAAGCAGCTGTACAAACACAAACATGTAACACTTAAAATTATTGTTCTCAGGGACCTTAAAGCTTCTGTTTGAAAGAATGTTCTGTTTAAAGCCTTTTCTTAACTCAAGAGTTGTCTCATGTAGCCAGACCTATCTCCACGACTTAGTTTCAGCACTAGAGAAAGGTCTGGAGGCACACATTATGATTGTGCTAAAGGGCTCTGGCTTGTTTTTATTTATTCAAACCAATCACCGTAGTCTTGCGCAGCACAAAGACCAGGATACAGTGACTGTGCCCTTGCAAACCAGTGCTGCGGGAGAACTTAATTTGATGGAATATTTGCACGTGCGGAGGTGAGCACTGTCATTAAAGTGGACAATTTTCCACAAAGGAAAATGCCACAAAACAGTTGGCCAAACAAACTTAATGCTGACTGTGTGATAAAACAGACATAATTTGATAACTGGTGCCCTGACCAGGTGAAGCCTGACTACACTTTTGCTCTGGATAAACTCACTCGTGATGCCAATCTTTGAAAAAGGTAAAATGCAGATTGTGGAAGCAGGGGAGAATGCCGGCCTAAATAGTTGGCCAAAGGCAGATTTATAGAGACAGTCTGCTTTCGGTGAGTCAGACATGTGAGGCAGTCGTTTTCTGTTCATATGGAAGCTCCAAATAAAAGAAGTAAATAATTAATTTTGATGAAGCATGGCACTGTTATTTTAAACCAGTGGTTCCCAACTTTATTCACTAGCTTAAGGTCCACACAGTTTGATACAGTCAACATCATACTTGTGTTTGGCCATGCCGCTCAGCCAGTTTTCTATCTCTGTTAAATAGTCAGTGAATCACTCACTCTACAGCAGGAAACAGCACTTCAAAATAAAACCTAGTGTGTTTTTTAGAAACTTGACATGTTCAAAGTTCACTTACGGTCCATTCAGAATGGACCTGCAACCCACTTTTGGACCGTGACCTTTTTACACATAAATTAAATTACACATAACATGATAGAGGAATTTGACGATATCGACCACCCCAAGGTCCAGACCAGAAGTTCTACCACAGTTTTTGATAAATTAAGGAAAATATCTGCCCTGCAGGATTCCTACCATCTAAGCAGTTACAGTGGTGAGTAAATCTCATGATGACTAATAGGACTGGTGGCCAAAAAAAAATACAACCAGTAAAAGTGCAGAATCCGGCCAGGGATTTGGGCAGCATGTCGCACACACATACACTCACAGGGTGCTCAGGTGTTTAAGAGGTATCCCAGTATAATCTGGTTCAGATACCAAACCCGTGGATTAAGTAAATGAAGCTGAGGCCTCTTTGTCCGTCTGCACACTTCACCACTGAGCTGGGAGCAATTAGCCACTTACTGCACTTGTGGTGGGACACACACACGCGCACACACACAGCTGACCAAGAAACACATGTTCTCTCTCTCATATCTCGTATTCACACACAAAATCTCTCTCTGTCCGACACACACACACACACACACACATACACATACACCTCATGTCTATCCCATTACAGGAGCCCCCAGGCCCAGCTTGCAGGCTGAAAAGCCCAATTTGTTTATTCCTGTGGGGATTATGGTGAAGGGGAGGGGGGGTGAAATGCATCTAACAGAGCGCATGGGGCCCCTCTCTCAAAGCTCTTTAATTACTGCTCCTCCTCGCCCCCCACCCCTCCACCCCAACGCCCTCCAACACCACCGCCTCCCGGAACTCAGCCACAATGAACTTGAGCTAGAGTTAACCGCACGGCCACTCTCAGGGTGTGTGAGCGCATGTGTGTGTGTGAGATATAGACCAAAAGGGAGGAAGAAAGAGATCACTAGCCAAACTCCCATCCCCCATAATACTCCCTTCCTCCTCCTCCTCCTCCTCCCAAGGCATTCCAACCTCTCAGGAGGCCAGCACGGAGCAGTGAACTGGGACTCAACCAACAACATTCGTCTCATCCCACCAACACCACCACATCACCTGCAAATACACCTGTGTTAAGAGCGACAAGTTCCGCTGCATTTCAACATTCAGTCCAAGAGACGAGCTTCTTCACTCATGACACCGCTTTTGGCAGAGAGGAGACTGCAACACAGAAGCTCCAGCAAGGGTGCTGAGTTGAACCTGGCTAAACTTTTCCCGCAACATCGTCCCTCGGTGATCCGTGCCGGCCAAATGTGTCGCAAATAATTAACTTCTAAAAGCAACATGTGTGCAGCATCAATGGTTACAAAGGAAACAGCAATATAAGGCTTTATCCTCTGATAGCCAAAGCCTTCACAATGTCTTACACAGACGAAAACAGCTCCGGTTCAATGCTCCACAGTGGCTTTTTAACAGACATCATTTAGATATATGTTGCATTTAATGGCTTTGTAATTAAGTGAAGTGCAGTGTAGTTTTGTAAGTGCAACACACAGTGGGAGAAGCAGAGCTCATGTCGCTGCAAGCACCACATTCACCTCAGTAAAAGGGATGGTTCAGATCTTTTGAAGTGGGACAGTATGAAGTACTTATTTATACTCTGTGTATTACATACAGTAGATGGTGAGGCACACCCCCGGTTTGGAGAAGCAGGCAGGAGTACCAACACAGAAGTTAAGCAATGTACTGCTGTAGAGGGGGGCAGCAACAAAACATATTATAGCCACCTAAATAAAGTCCCACCTATAAAGATCAATATCAGTTTAAGTGTAGGATATACTGAGAATATTTTCACCACTTTGCCTTACAGTCAGACAGTGATTTGAACGGGGTGAACGGGGAACTGAAGCCGTTATTATTGCTCTAGAAAGCCTCTAGAGTGTTGTTGTGGGACTTTGGTGTTTACAGTTGTTAGTTTGGATGTACCAAAGTCAAACAATATCACAAACAAACTAACTGACTGACGCAGCGGTAGACTAGCATCTCCCTTAGCAAGCTTTAATTCATTTCTCCTAATTGGAGTCTTGTAGCTCTGATGAGAACATAGACAGAAATGGCTTCCTGTTGGAAAGTGGTGAAAATATTCTCAAGTATACACATAAACTATACTTTAGGGTGGCTAAAATTAGGGCTGCAACTAATGATTATTTTCATTGTCGACTAATCTGTCGATTATTTCTTCGATTAGTCGACTAATCATTTTATCGAAAAATATGTTAAAATGTTGAAAAAAATGTCGGTCTGTCTCTTCCAAACCCCAAAATTATGACATCTAATGTCTTGTTTCGTACTCATGCCAAAGCGTTTTAGTTCACCGTCATGGGAGAGTGTGTAAAGCTGACCATATTTGAATGTAAGAAGCTGCAATAAGAGTATTCTGAGGTACTTTTCTATGAAAAATGGCCGATTATTTTAATAGTCGATTAGTCATTGATTAGTCGACTCATCGTTGCAGCCCTTGCTAAAATATATTTTGTTGCTGCCCCCCATCCACAGAAGTACACTGCTTCGCTTCTGCATCGGTACATCTGCCTGCTTCTCCAAACTTGGGCCAAGCCGACCAGGTAATACAATAATCATGGATCTCATCCAACCCCACTTCAAAAGATCTGAACTATTCCTTGTTGCTGGTTAATGTGGTGACAGTGACTACAAATAGGAAAATGTTTGTTGAATTTCCTCTGAAAATTAAACATCCTTTGGTTTTAATTCTGAAAGCCAATGACTGCTGTCTGCACACAGAGGAAATCGTAACATCAATGTTTATGGTAAAAGGTTCTCACAGATTAGGAGCAATGGATGATTATGGTGATGACGATGATGAAGGTGGTGCTGGTGGTGCTTAGTTCAATATTCCATTTCATATGTTGTTCCCTATAAGTGTTTCAATGGATTTTCCCACAATCCCCTGCAGTCCTGAGCTGCTCCCACAATGCCCGGTAGGGATCTGTGGGTCCCAAACAAAAGCCCCCGGGCAGCCTGGACCACAGTTAAACATGTTAAAGAAACACTGGAGGAACTCTTTCTCGTCTTTATGCACTCCTTTCTTTCTGTATTTCACTCTCTCTCCTTTCTTTCTTTCTCTGGCTCACCCCCCCATCACCACCACCACCACCTTCCTCCTCTCACTTCATAAGAGGGACAGAGGGGGGAAAAAGGAGACTCTTATCCCACAGAAAAGAGAGGAGGAAGAAAAACAGTGAGGGCAGGGAGGGAGAGGGTCTCGGTGATTGATTAGAGGCAAAGAGGAAAAATGGTGGAGTCTCACATGAAACACAGAAGCAGCTAGAGATGACTCTATTCACACTTGTTAAAGGGCATTTTCCAAAAGGCTTCCTCCCCACATACACATACAGAAGAAGCCTGACTCCTCTGCTCTTAAAGCCACTCTGTCAGGGTGAAAGCAGTTTTCCTCTATAAAGACTCCCAGACCCAAACATCTCTCTGAGCCCAGCAAAAAAAAAAAAGACTGAAAACAGCCGACTTTCCACTTGCACACAAACTCTAAATATGGAGTTTGGCTTTAATATTAAGTTCAGTATCTGAAACAAATACTTCTACTACAACTTCAAATGGCACATGTCCCAGGATGTCCCGATAAAAATGAGATGTCTTTACTTGCCCTCGCAGACCTGACCTGTCCCCTCAGATGTCAGTGAAATGAGGTGCTTGTCTGACCGTCGTATGGCACCTGAAACACCTATCTGATCTCAAAATCCGAGAGCTGCGTCAAACAATTTTTGCAACTTTCTGTATCTGACAATCCAACGAGCATCCATACTTAATATGCAGAGGTGAGAAAGCATGTTGAATTTCAATGCCTGTCTCAAGCTTTCGTCTCAAACAACTACATCTGCTTGTATTCATGTCTACAACCAGGTGCAATGAATGAACTGGATTAATGCAACTCTCTGCACATCGACCTTATCCATGAAGCCACAGATTTGAAGCTTTTATTCTGCAGATTTAAAGCCTTACATGGCTGTGCCCTGGTTATATCGCTGATGCATCACTTCTGATACCTTTGCTTTTCTTAAAAGAAGCATACTGGTAGTTCCTCCATCCTCAGCTTAGCCCCAAGGGTATTCAAACTTTTGCAGTCAGGGCCGAAGCTGTGGGATTCCCCGCCTTAAAGCCTTTTTTAATGATATCATCTTGTACTTTTTCTCATTTCAACTGACGTACTGCCTTAACCTTTACACACACTTTAATCCTCTTTATACTTTTGACTTGATTGACTTGTCCTCTTATTCAAGATCGGATATCCCAACTATATTACAAAAGAATGAATCTTCCTTTTACTGTGTTGTGTGCTATATTAATGTGATTATTAAATAAATGTATTACATCTGTCCATTGTTTTGATGACTTTGAAACAAATTCTAACATTGTGACATCCGTTGGGAGTGTTGCTTCACCCCAATGTGCTACTGTGTAAATTCATAAGGCTGCATCACTGTAAAACCTCCAAAACTGCTGTGACCTCCCCATCCACCCCAGGCCAGGCTCCCTGTCTACTTCTGATGATGAAGGAATGAGAACAGGTGGGCCGGTGGCTCCAGACGCATGGACACGCATGTAATTGTCATGACAGAGGGATTTGGACCCAGGACAAACAGCTTCTCACCCCAGGAAATACGATATTTCCTGACATCATGCTGGACAACTGTCTCTCTCTGTGCATGTGCGTACATAAATGTCAGGTTTGATGTGCGTGATCCCTCACTGCAAATCTGTATAAGTTTTGACTCTTTCACCTCTGACGAGTACTGAGCGGCAAAGTTGAGGACAAAGTGGAAAATAAACTGAACTCAGAAGGTGGAAAGAAATGCTACAAACATATCTTAAACTGTATCATTAGTTCTTTCTTGGCTACATCATCTAGCCCCAAGGAAAATATCCAGAGAGTCATTATGTTCTTCAACTAACTATAAGCTTCTCTCCATCCAGCTGAGGGCTCTGGCATCTTTAAGCCCAGTTAACTGAGCTACCAGTGATAGTGTGTAATCTGGTTTGTTGCTAAAGCTCAGCGTCCCCTCACCTAATCTACTCGTAATGGCAGGCCCTGATAACCTGTTTCCTCCCCCTCTTTGCAGCACACTGGCCTTTCCACTCTTTCAGCTGGCATGTCCTGCCCTCTCCTGCTCTCTGCGTCCTCTGTCTTCAACCTCTGTCTATTTGTTATTCTATTTGGTCTCAAAGTTTCTTTTCCCTTGCCCTTGCTCACTTTTTCCCTCCTTGTTCCTCAGTCCGTCGTCAAGAGACCAGAGTTTTACAGCAATGGTCGTGTTTTTTCTCATCCTACATGTGGTAGCCCCCAAGCTCTGGGACCTCTCATCCAGACGCTGGGGATAGGAGACTACCTCGTTTTTATTTGCCTCTTAAGTTACAAGACAGACGATTGTTTAAGCAGAGCTCCGCTCCAGCCAAGCCCTGCTATAAATCTGGGCTGATTTAGACTGCAAAGACAGCTTCCTGGACAGGGCCGAGGCTGCGGGGATACACTGAAATTTGATGGGCTTGATGGTCTGGCTGGGGTTTTGCTGAAAGTGGTGTCAGATAAGGAAAGAAGGAAACGAGTGAGTCAGATTCAGAAGGGCATGTTGCAGTCTGTGCAATACGCTGGGGCTGTGTGGTTAAAATCGTCCGTCTGGGTAAATGTAATATGCAATTTTACATGTCAATGTGCGTCTCATTGATACAGTAAATGGTGTAAATTCTGGGATTTTTTTTTTGTGAAAAATTGGGAATGTCCAGTCAGGTATCTAATTCAGTAAATTAAATAACAGAAAGAACACATTAAATTACATTAACTCAAAAAAACAACAACATATTAATGTCATAGAGGACTCACTGTTCAGATCTACCTTGGTATAAACTGTGTCGAAAAAGACAAACTCTGTTGTTTCGCCGTATTCACTGTCATATCGCCCGACTTCAGTGAATATGTGCTTAAGCAACCTTCTACAATTGTTTGCATCTGTAAGCTCCATGTAGCAGGCTAGGCATCGGGGCATTTGCAGAGCTGGTCAACGTTCTGGGAGGAGCTTTGTGATCGATAAGCCTGCCAAGCGGCATTAGTCCTCCTGGCCCACAGGGCCCGTCTCTGGACACAAGAGCACAGGGACTTTAACTCTGATCTTATTTATGAGCACACAAAGGGCAGCACAAGGGGTCTTTTGGTGGGGCCTGTTCAAACAGAAGGCCAATGCGGATGGGTCTTTGAGGGGGCTGGGCCACATTGACTCTGGGGAAGAGAGAGCGGCTGACAGGTCAGTCTTAAAGCCTTAAAAAATGGGGCCGGGATCAGGGGGTACCAGGGGAGGGGAGAGTGAGGGAGCCTCAGCCTTCTCCCTCTGCTCCCCAGAGACGAGCGGGGGCTTAGGGACAATGCGTCTGCGCTGTGGAGCTAAGAGGAGCCAAGAGCGAGCGCAGGCTAGGGGGAAGTTAAGGCAGGGAGGCAGGCAGTTGGGGCGCAGGGGGCGGCCGATCTGGAGAAAGGGCCTCCACCTTGTCCCAGCTGTCGCACAGCTCCACACAAGTATGCATCGTACCTCTCAAACACTCAGGCCTCCGTCCCCACGGGCAGGGGAAACAGTGCTAAATCAAGGGGCGATCCGGCCCCCTCTCCAGGCTGGCAGAGCAGCCGCTGATTTGGGGGATGAAGGGCAAAGGATCAAAGCCCTCATGAGAGGAACACAACAGTTCCATCCAGCTGGACGCTTCCCTCCTGTCACCTCAGTGAGGGGGTGCTGACCAGGGAGCCATTTTGAGGGGGGTGGGGTTCAGTATCATAAACCGCAAACCAGCAGGGCACTTGGTTGTATAGCATGTGTGTGTGTATGTGTGTTTATGTGGGAGGGGGTTGGCTAAAGTCAGATGTGACACTGTGTGAGCCAAAAGCGCAGATCTGTCACGGCTGTCATTGTTGCTTAGCAATCAGGCGAACAGAAGAAGAGAGAGTGAAGAAAGAAGTGAGCAGGAGGAAAGCTAGAACAGTGAGAAGAGAGCAGAGGATAGTAGCAAAGAGAAAACCATTAAAGAGATCAGCAAAGAACAAATGGAGTGCTGGGTGCACGTGTTCTCAAATCTCTAACAAACCTACATTCATATATTTTCACGCATGTGCCACACACATCTGTGCATGTGTTTTTGTGTTAGCTGCCCGTGAGAGGAGTCCAAATTCATCAAGCAGCACAGAAAGTTGCCCAGTCATCCAATTTATGGCTGCCTCAACCCAACCGTGACCCCTCACCCCAAGTCCACTGACCTGGAAGTTACGTCCATTCGGGGCAGCCATTTCCTGACTCTATAAAGGAGGCAGCGGAACTGAAGGAGACTGAGGGTGAAAATGGAGGGGCAGAATCATTAACTACCAGCACAATGACCACAACTGTGTCCGAGTCCAGCCCAGCGTTTTGGAGAGGTCAACCTCTAAAGATCTGAGAGCCCCACATCCAGCCAGTAGCACACTGAGCCTTCACAGCTGAGGGGGGAAAAACAGGCCTCTGACAGGAGTACAGGCAGAGGCAAAGAAAGTCTATAAACAGCTGGCCGCTCTCACAAACAACAAAGGAAGAAACTGCCAGGGGCACTCTTTAGTTTTCCAACAAGTAAAATATGGAGCCAAATTGGACGAGGCGCTGCTGTGAGAAGTGTGCATGATAATTCTGGTGTATCAGATGTCCAAATCTGAACAAATATGAAAAACATGTTGAATGCATATCAAGGTCTTAATCCTCAGCTACCATTAGTGGAGTGTTTCCCCGCCCTCTACCCTCCACTCACTGCGCCTCAGCTATCAGTCTTCACAGCTCCATGGCTCAGCATCCAGCCTCGGCGGCCATGAGGTAAGGCCAGACTGGAGACAGAGGCTCTTGTCTGGGCATGACAGTTTGGCGCGCCGGTCCTGGCTTGGACCAGATCTGGATCTTGACGTCAGTTTGTGCAACGATCTCCGGCGCAGTCAAGGTTGCATCAAGGACCAGACAGCCAGACTCGAGTGGGGAAGGAGTCTGGCAAACCTCCAGTCTTCTGCAAACTGCTCCTAAAATCAGAGCCGCATTCAATCCAAAGTCCGGCCTGGCAGATAACATTCATGCTACTCTATCAATGGCGATGTCCCAATGTCCCTGCAAGGGTTCTACACAAAAGACTGGTGTTTGGCAATAGTTCAGATAAGCCTTTGGCAAACTCAACAGTGTGATACAGAGATGGGTGTGTGTGATGGATAAGGAAGTAATGAAGTGGCTGGATGGGAGACAGGCAAAGGGGAAAGAGACAGAGTGAGTGAATAAGTGTTTAGATCCATGGGTGAGGCAGTATTACTGTTCCCCTTCCTTCACCTTTCATTTTTCTCATCCCTTTTGGAGTTTCGTCTATCCACACAGCCACTGTTTTACAGTCTGTCCATCACTGAGACCAGCAATAAGCTGGATTTAAACTTTAGAGTTTCTGGATGGCAGTGTAGCAGGTAGACTGCAGGGTCTTCTTACATTGTTGGCTGCTGATTTATAATTGTCTATGTCTCCAGATGGTTCTGGTATTCCATGGTTTCTAGTTGTGAAATTATTTGACTGCCTACATCTTGACCCAACAAGACAGCCACGTGGTCACCCCTCCCGAACATGGGCAGTGCCACTCCACAGCTGTCCCTGGACGGCGCACAGCAGTGATCCAGAGCAGAAACTGGACACCAGCATCACCACAATGCACAGGCCTCCTCCCCTCTCTCGCCAGAGTCCCCAGCTCCATAAATACCACTGTAAAGTGATGAAGAATGGAGGTCATCCAGCCCACAATCCAACGCCTGTACGATGGCTAGCAGGATAGTAGTTTGGCTGGTGTCCATCTTCTGCATCTTTTCCTTGATGTTTACTGATGTTGGAAAACCGCATCCTGCCCAGCTAGCAGAAGTCGGCAGGAGAGGAGTTTACAGACTGGTGAATTGATTTCTTCATCCCTATTAGTGACTCCCAGCCAAACGGCACCACTGTCCAACAGCAACCACAAAAAGCACAACACTTGTTAAATAATCATAAGAGCATAAACTTAGCCCAAATTTAACAGAGCTGACAGTGAGGCAACTGGAAACATCCATGCCTATTGCTACATGCTGCTATGAGACAGATTGTTCAAGCTGGGTACTGTTTGAAATTTTACCCTCCAAAAAATGTTTTCCAATGCTTTACTTTAAGGAATATAAGCATGCTTTTTTACAAAGCCTTTCATTCATTTAAAACATTCAACACAAAAAGGTAAATAATAAAGAAATTAATGAGCTTCTGTACTTTTGGCACTTGACATTGTGATAGACACATTTCAGATGGAAACAAAAACATTGCACCAAGTGAATGAAAGCATGATTTTGTTGGTATGTAACTAAAGCACAACATGGCCTGATAATGTACAACACATTTAGCTCATGTCACAGTGGTGCTATCTGAATCCAACACTGAATTATAAATCATTTCCTATGCCAAAGGCATCTTACGATGAGAACATCTTTATGTCAAGAGCCTCTCCGCAGAGTGAATCGCTTACTTGTGAAGGTTCAGCTTCCTCTCGTGAAGCCCACACAGCGAGATATAGATGCACATGTAGTGCCAAAAATGGGATGAGTATATTTAGCATCTCTTCCTTTTGATGTTCTCCCCCTCTCTTCCCTCAGCCTGCATCTCTCTCCCTCTCTCTCCACGTCTAGTGCCATCGCTTTACAGATAAGAAGTGCTTCTCTTTCCCAGAGGAATGGAAATATCTGCAAGGACATTGTAAACACAGTAAACAGGGCACAACACCATTAAGTCGTCCATGACTCAGCGCTGGCACAGAGATCCTGAGCTGCTGCTATTAACAGGAGCAGTATATATGCTTCACACAAATGAAAGCAATTTTGATACAGAATGAGAAGCATATTCAGCAATGTGAAAATAAGCCCACTCAACCTTCGTAACAGTGAACGGTTTTAACACTCGTCGCTGCCGTTAGTTGTTCCAGTTGATACATGGCGCTTTCTGCAGCAAGGTTTGATTTCAGTCCATCTTCTGAAAAATAAATGGCTTAAAAGGTCAAACTAAGGCACTCGAAACACCAAAGCATTGAGTGTGATGGGGCTAAAAACTGCAGCTTCTCTACAACTCGAACCATTTCTCCATCTATCTTGCTTTATTCTTGCCCTTCGAATAAAAAACGTAACACTTTTCCACTCTAACACATTTAGGCACTTTTGAAAATGATTGGTGATGTGACCTTCTGACTCTATTTTGCTGCTTTCTAGAGTATTTTTAAACACTGTTCACTGGCTTTAAATAGACCAGACAGTAACGCAACAACAACACATGTTGCGTTTGGAATTGAGGGGAGTGTGGGTTATGGGGTTTTTTTGTCTTTGCTGGAAAAGACAGTGTCTTGCTCTGACTGTGCTATCATAGCAAATCACTACTGGTATTGTTCTCTCTGAGAAGACATGAAAAGCATTGCTGAATGTAACATGTTCAGGCCCCGTCTGTGGGAGTTTTCAAATGTGCTTCCAGCTAGTTGAGAAAACTATAAACTTGAGCAGTAGATGAAGACGACTGAAGAAAAACACAGGTACACAGAGAACCATAAATTACAACGCTTTGTCAAAGAATACTCAGCTGAAGAAACATTTAAATGATCATGGCAGGGTATCAAAGGGTGGAAATACATTTTTTCCTTTTACCCTACCCAAGGACAAACCACAGCAGTTTTTTTTGTTTGTTTGTTTTAACCCCTTCACTACAAATTACGTCTCCTGTGTCCATAATAATGTTTGCTTCAGCTCATGGACTTTGTCTTTAGCACAAATAAAGAGTGCCTGATTGGGACTGCACATGTGCAACTCTCAACAAAGATGAGAAGGCGACAAGATGTTTCATTCCTTAGGTACTTTGATCATCAGCTCCAGAAAAAAATGATGGGTTTAATTATTTTTTACCACCTGCCTGATCAGGCAAGTGCGTTACTAGATTTACTAGCCTGACGTGGCATTTAACCTGCCCCAGGCAGTCAGGTAGTCTTTATTGTTGAGCCCTGCAATTCATTTAACTATAATATGAAAACTCAACTTGCAGATACTTGAAACATGCCACAACTATTTAACCGTCACAGTGAACGAACATCGTCCCTTAATTTATTCGTCAATGCTGCATGAGTTAATGCAGCTGCAAGTGCACTGGATGAGCATGTATACAATTAAAAACATGTTAAGGCAAAAGAGTAAAAGTTGTTCTGGGGATGGCTGAGTTCATGCCCTTTGTGATGATGCATGTTTTAAGTGGATCTGAATGAATTAGGGTTTTTCAGGAGAGCATCATGTGTTTGTCTTAGAGCTGTGTCAGCGGCGGATGTGTCTGGAAGTGACTGGGCTAGCCGGTCTGTCGCTGCAGTGAATGGTGGCTCTGTTGCAGAACAGCGAGCCCTGAGCCGTCTGACTGATCGGGAACACGAGGTCAGCACTTGATGTTCCCTGGACATTGTCTCGGTGTTATCTCAAAGCTTCCTCCCGTCATGTGATGCGCAACTGACAGCGGCTGAGTATTCCTTTCAGGGCTGACATCTGTGAGGGGTCACCAGTGTAAAAACTAATTATGCAAATGGGAAAACTACAGTTTGTGTGCATACTGTTACTTGACCTGCTACTGGGAATATCTGTGGATTTTTTTTAGGGACTCACATCCTTACGGGCCACAGAAATTAAAACTAATTATGAGAATGAAAAAATGCAGTCTATGTACATGTCAGAAAGTCAGGCACTTTTTTTTTAAATGGTCTTTAATTAAAAAACTAAATTCAGAAATGATTTTAGTCAGCTCTCTATCTCTGAGCCTTTGCGATAAACACAAGATAAGCTTTTGGGTGGAGTATATAACGTGCCAAAATACCATAAGGCCAGTACAGGATATTGAACACGCATATCAAGTGTGAGTCACCCAGAAGCCACAGCTCATCTCTTCATGCCCTCAACACCCTCCCTAATTCCAGCTGGTCCCGTCTGACCACACCTTTATTCTATCTGTTTTTGTGTTGCACTAACAGCTGTGAAGCAATCTGATATTAAAGAAGTGACTCCATTCCACACCGGACTAGATGAAGGACATTTCACACTCCAGTTGCTCTGCAGAGAAACTGCTCCAGAAGGTGGATGACAGGATGACAGGTACAGCATCCACCCATTATCCTTACCGTCTCTCCCCTCCTGAACGCAAACCGAGGTCAGAGGCAGTTCAAGGGTAATGGGAGTGTTTGTTTGCATTCCAGGGCTTCTTCTATGTTGCTTAAGTGGTCAGATAGTTGGTGTTTGTGAGTCCTGGAGGCACATAACCTCCGCGTCCTCCTCTGAAGGGCAAAAGGTCATCTGATGCGGGGAAAGGGTTATCGTGGGGGAAGGGGTCAGGGTGTGCAGTAGTGAGCCAACACACTCCTCGGCCAAGAATAGCCATCGCCCAAAACCCCCAGGCAGGAGGAGAAGGGGGAGCAGGGCGCTGACACCCTACACTTGAGAGAGACAGAGTAGAGGGTGGGGGTGGTTGGGGTTTACAGTAACTGCAGGGCAAGTAAGAGCCTCTGTGGCATCAAGTCTTCAGCTAGACACTGGGACTATGTCCAGGGTGCAGCTCTGATAGCTGGTTGAATTTTGGATCTGGTTCTTAGTTGGTTAAGAGTGCTTTCAGACCTAGAGTTTGTTAGCTTTGGTCAAAATTTCCATGTGGGAAAAATCCAGGAAGTAAACAAAACATTGAAGAAGAGTATACTTGCAAGATAAATGCCACACTTTCTAATGTCACAATGGAGGGACAACTACGCGGGTTGATTTTAGCGCTCGTCAAGATGGTCTGGTTTTGTCTGGTTGGTGCGCACCGGAGTGCGATTGCTGTGTTCACACCTGCCGAAACGAACCACATTTAGGGGGCAAGGGAACTTGTTGAGCTCAAGGTCTTTTAGCAATTACTTAAGGTTCTCTCTCTTTTTTTCCAGTTACTAATTTAGCTAAAAGAAAATATGTACTTTATTAGAATCTACTACGAATTTGTACGTCAGACTTTGAGTTTCCATTTTTAAACTTTTGTTTGTTTGTTTTTAAGTTGTTAAATGCTAAGTCTAAATAAAGTTGATAGAGGATTTTAAAAGATTCTGATTTGGTAAGCAGGTTTGATAGTGGATTAAGATTCTATCATATGCTATTAGCTGTACTGATGAGACCAACACACAAGACACAATAAAGGAGTCATCCCGCAATTCCCATCCCAGTACTTTGGCTGAAAAACAATACCAGCAGACCAAATGCAACTGGCTTTTAATCAGCTTATCAGATAAGGAGAGGTACTAAAGTGATATCACGCACACCAATCTAAATTAGTACTAAGTGTATTTCCAGATATTCACAGCACCTCTTGGCTCAGTGAGAGAGGAGAAGCTAACAACAGGAACAAAGCCTTCAGTGCGGCACAACGCTTGTTGTACTCAGTCACATACAGTCTCCCAGGCCTCCCTCATAAATCAATGCTATCCGGCTGAGGGGGGAACGGAAGAGTGCCAACACTAAATCCAATTATAAAACGGGCTGGCACCACTCAGCCTGATGACGGTGTCTACCTGAACCCCCAGGGGTGACAGCAGAACTGGGGGTGCCAGCTTCAGCTGTGGCAGCAAAGAGGAAGAAATCCAACAGAGGAAGATGTGTGTGTAATTGTTTAGGAGTACAAGTGTGTATTTGTTACAATCAACAGGGTTAGTTGAGTGGTTCCTGGTTGGTTTGTGTGTGTATGTGTGTTTGTGGCACACTGCCAAAGGCACATATCTGAGTAGAGCACTATGGGCGCCAGGCGCCAGCTGAACCTTTTTATTTCAGCCCGCTGCTGCAACTGCTGGGCAACTTGACTGCACCCTGGCACCTGTCTCACATACATACATACACACACCCACAACATGAAAACGTACACAACAGAGCCAAATGCATGTAGCATGGAGGCGACTCACATTAAGCTGCGGCACCTGTCAAGGATTTACCGTAAATGACTGTGTGAAATTATGGAAAGGAGACACCTCTGATATTCCGAAGCCACAAGTCGTGACCTTTCCTTCCCTGCTCAAAGACTAAGTCATCTCTCTGCTGCTACAGCTTGTGGCAAACAGATCAGTTCTCTCAAACAACACATTCACTGGGCTGGTAAAAAAAAAAAAAGCCAGCTACTACTGAGCCTGACCATGACCCTTAACGCTAGCCTAAATGTGGACATACAATGAATGCTTCACCGCTGAGTGGGTACGCAAGAGGAAGAGTAAAAAACCTTGAAATATGCTTTTAGAGCCTCGTGCACGGCTCTCTTAAGCGAGCAGGAGCCCACACAGCATCCCTATTAAATGAGCAATTTCAGAAGCGACTGTGTTTTATGAACGCAGCTCTAAAGTGTGTCCCTGCCTCCCTGCTGACTGCCAAGGTTACAGCAATCAATCGAGTAAGCTAAAGTAGCCTGCAGGAGGAGAGGTAGTCAGAGAGGCCACTGGCTGACGCTGTCAGGAGGTATTTGTAAGTGTAACTGCTGTCTTTGTATAGTACACACAGAAAGGTGGCTGGGTGGAGCAGGTTCCACTGTATTTTGTCCTGAGAACTGGAGGTTGTGTTATACAGAAGGCCCCATGCCACCCTAACAAGCAACTGCGTATCTAAAGCCCAGTTCTGACAAAAGATTTTTAATGTATCTCATTATCAAAGTGTGCCTATATGTGATGTTTTCAAATTCAAACACATTTTCAATATGCACCCTGACATCTGACTTCCTCTCACCAAAACATACTCTGTCACGCACATCACTCCCCTTCATATTATCAGCGTCCATCAGAATTGACAGATGCCTTGCTTGTTCCGCATCAATCAGTTTTCTGGCAATCCTAACCCACATTTGACAACAGTGCATCTGACATGCTTGCTTTCTGTCCAATTTGCTTTTCCTGACTGTTCATTTATAAAGTCCTCTGAGTGGCTTCTGAATCTGAAATTGGATTATCAGATTTTCACCAAAGTTTTAAACCATATAAGGAATGGATCTGCTGGAAAGTGAGCTGTTCGTTTCTACTGCTGCAAACAGTTTGGCTCCTACAGAACTTATGCTACATGAATGAAACTAAAGCCATTAAACTACTAAGAATTGTGAAACTGTGAAAATGAACAGGCCAGTTTGGACACTGACCAGAGTTTTTCAACAGCCCCGTCCAACCCCAGCATGCTGCTCCAGCCTACAGGGCTGGGTCCAGGCCTGGCTCTGATTTAACTGTGCCCCAGATTTCCTCTCCCTCCCAGGCTAACACCTGGACAGGATCTGTAAGCAGCACCAGCCTTCAAGGTCTGGACAAAAACATCCCTGCAGCCCGCTGCTCTATCCCCAATCACCTCCTAATTTCAGAGCAATGAACGCACTTAGTATCTGCCAAAAAAGCAAAGCCATTTGAGAGATTTTGGGCTCCATGATGCTTTGTCAAATCTGAGCAAGAGGGTAAAACAGCATGAAAATTTTCTATGGCAAGACAGGCAAATTGTTGTTGCTGCCACTGTGAAGCATTTGACAAGTTCCATATGACTTTTATTCAGGAAAAACCTTAACCACTAAGCTACGTCTTCTCACCTTTAATCTCAGACAAAGAAAAGCCAGCATACTGTATGGATTGGCTTCAGGAAAACCACAGAGCATCCTGACTGTTAGTTACAGGCCCTGAACCCAGAGGGCATATCTTTAGTGCTTTAGTGGTCTCCCTGCTATCTGTGACAGCGATAGAAAGTGGATACTCAAGGCCAAGGTCTCAAAGTTAAACACAACTTAGCCTATACACAAAAATCTCATGGAAGTGGAACAAGCCTTTGAGAGAGCCCGTTTTGGGCCATGACTGTGATTTGGAGCAAGCTCTCTAAAATGAATGTGGGCTAAATGAAAATGAGGACGATGAGAGACGATGGACTTTGCCCAACATAGATGGATTTGTCTCTTGATGGCCGATACAATAACTTAAGTAGGCGCTTCTCAGAATAGAAGCCCCATAGATCAACCACCTAGCAACAAAAGTGGAAAATCATGCTGACCCAATTAGCGCCGACTCTCAGCAGAATATCGTCGCGGCCCGCTTCAGTTAACTTCAGTCCGGGCAGATGGTTCCCCTGGTTCTGGTGGAGAGTCTTGTTTTTGTTGCTGTTATTATTATCTTCCTCTAGTTTTGCCTCAAGGCATAAAGACTAACTTTGGCCCCTGGGAGTGGCTACTACAATCCTCAGGCAAAGTCACTGTTACACTGTTTCACTCATTATTCATCCTCTTTTCTTCCTTACAGCAAATCTCCTGATTCTTGATTATTTTTTAAAGGCTTTGGAAAAGTCCAATAGTTGGATGCATACTGTAAATATGTGAGGACAATTTTTAAAATACATCCAAAAGTAAGAAAGCACCAGAACATTATCAATTCTTTGTTTTGCAAAATGTTTGCCTCCATTGTTTGCTTATGATTTATTTTCTGGTGTTCACTTTCCAACATGGCACATTAATGCAATATTGTTCCACAGCTGACATGAAATCCCTGTTTTCTGGACAAACACTGAACACGACACTCAAATCAGTTCCATCCTTTCTGAAGTTGCAGCTCTAGTGTAAGCGCAGCAAATCTTTGAGGAGATCACAAGTTCAAAAGAGTCTCAGTCCTGCAAACACTGCTTGTGTTTGCACTGACATTTGAAATTCACCCTTGTTGTAATCACAGTCGTGCATTTAAGATCATTTGTGATGATGACAGGGAAGTCCAGAGTAAATCAAACATCTGACTACAACCTCGCAGATAAACAACACCAAACAATACAGCTTTTGTTTGTCACACAGAGCTCCAGTGCTGCGAGCCTGATGTGGCTGTTTGGCAAGAGACGACAGACGTACATTTCACAGCAAACACGAGCATGAAAACTTTTTATTTAGCATATAATATGTCACAAATGACACCAAATTACCATCCAGACAATATCATAAAGGCCCAGTGTGTAGGATTTTGGGAGATATATAGAAATTGAATATAATGCAATATAATAGGTATATTTTCTTCAGGGTGTAATAACCTGAAAATAGGAATTGTTGCATTTTCATTACCTTACAATTAGCTGTGTATCTAAATAGGGAGTAAGTCCTCGTCTACAGAGTCCACCCTGAACAGACAAGCCAAACACTGGCTCTAGATGGGGCCCTTTGCGTTTTTGGATCAGCCACCGTAGCTAGCAGCCCCTCCACGACAAGCAGCACTGGAAAAACAATGACTTTTTTCACGTGAAACTGCTTTATTAAGAGTTTATACCGGTTAAATCACTGAGTCCGCTTGTTTTAAAGAGGAAGAGACCTCTGCTGGTAACTCAGCTCCTGGTAAAAACCTAACAAAAATCTGGAACTTAAGTTATCAGCACACATGAACAGCGTCGAAGAAGCACTGAATTGTAACGTGACACTGCTTTCTTCAGAGTTTTTAAATCGGTATAAATCACCACGTCTATTCATTTTGGAGAAGAGGAGACCTCTGCGGATCATTCAGCTCCCAGTAAAAACCTCCTGAACAGTAAGAACTGAAGGAATTTCAACTAGGAGAAGTTTCAGCTGGTTGCAATTTGCAGTCCTCACCACTAGATGCCACTAAATCTGCCCTAAATCTTAACACTGCATTTTAAAACTAAGTGTTTTGTTGAGCCCTTAGAAACAGTATGCAATTTAAAATGTTATCGACTGAACGCTGCTGCAGCAGTCTCGTCCATCGATGCCTCAACTCCTCTTTCTTACTTGCAGCTTTTAGTTATATTCAATGCACAGGGATAATTTAACAACACTGTCTGCTCTGCTTATTATAAACTCCGGCCATAAAACAATCGTGGCCCCTTTTATGGCACCAACTCTCGATCACTGCACCGTAAACAGTGGGCTCAGCCAGCCATGGGCCCTTATCAGGCGCTGCTGAGCTCAGTTCTATTCTGAAGGTGCTGTTATGAAACACTGAGTGGGAGTTGTAGTATTATACATAGCTGCCTGTGTAGGCCAACTCTTTAATCAGTCACTGTAATTGCCGGGATGGACTTTGAACCACAGACATATTTGTCTCCGCTTTTCATCCATGGCTAAACAACTAAGGGGAGGGAGGCAGCGAGCGTTCAGGCCCCGGCCGTGCACGGCTCCTGCCCCGGCCCCGCGAGCAGCCAAGCATGGAGGAGCAACGGAGGGGTCACAAACAGAAGAAAGAGTTTCGGCTGAGGGTGGGACGGAGAAGGGGAAGCGAGGAATGGAGGGGGTGGAGTGGCTCAGAAAGAGGGAAGAAGGGAGTGTAGAGGCGGCGAACGGAGGGGACATGATGGTACACAAGTCCCCAGTGGCAGATTGAGTGCTTTTAGGAGCCCAAACAGGACTCTCCTCTGAATACTAAGGCCCTTTCATAGAAGCAACACTGCTACAGAGACGCAACTCCAAAGCCTCTCCTTTGAGGCCCCTGCGATATATGGGGCTTTCAACTGCTTGTGCAAGAGTAGGTCTAATTGGAAGTCGAGGCGATACAAGGAGGGGGTTAGGGAGGCGGGAGCAGAGGAGCTAAGGAGAAGAAGAGAGGCAAGGAGGGGTGCTTGATTTAAGAGGCCATTGTTTTAACAAGTACATTCTGCCTCCCCCTCCTTTCTCCTCATGGCCTCCCCTTCAGATGCCCACACTCCACAGAGTCAAAAGGCGGCGTTTAGCCCCTGTGAACGAAGAGGGGCTGGGCTTGTTTTGACACTTTGTCCTCCTTGGCTTCTGTGAAAAGGCCCCGCTTCTATGGGCCACTCGAGTTCATTAGGGAGTGCAGCGCTTTCAGTCGCGTCCCCATTCCAGCTCCAGGCCTCAAAGGGGGCCTCCAAAGCCCTTCACTGTTTGTATAATAAAGACCCTCACCACCTTCACAACTACAACCTCCATTTCCTTCATCTCAGGCCTGGCTGAGTTAAGGCCTGTCGGGTAAGGGTCCTTTGAAAGAAAATGGTAAAGAAGAAAGAGTGGTGGAGGAGAATGTAAAGAAGAAGCATAAGCATGAAGACATGGCAGAGGAGGGAGATGTGGGACAAACATTTTCCCATCCATGGAGTATGAATTACACATACAGTGCTTCACCTGCATCGCCGACTAGCTGTGAGGCATGTGCACTCTCTCAGGTCAGCGTGCGTCTGTGTGTGTGTGTGTGTTTCAGGAGTCAGGTTGCAGCTCTCACACTTTCAGGTGACATCACTGCGCGTCAGTATCGAGGGGACAAAAGTGAAAGATGTCACTCTAGAAGGGCAAAGTCAGACTGAGATCATACGAGCCCCGAGGAAGTCTCAGCTGTGTGTGCGTGTTTGTGTGTGTGTGTGTGTGTGTGTGTGTGTGTGTGTGTGTGCGTGTGTGTGTGTATGTGAGCTACACTCGCAGATAATTACGGTGAGAGAGTGAAAGTGAGGTGAGTGTACACCTCCGTTTTCTGCTAGACAGCAGTTAGCTACCTGTGGTATAGTGCGTCCTAATTTCCACTGAAGTCTATACTGTACCAGAGGAACAGCAGTCTCATTTGTTTTAATGAATTTGGGACTACTATGGAATTAGGTTGTGTTCTGCACAGGATCTTGACTGTGTTTCATAAAACCTTAATTGTGTTTCCTGCTAGTTCAAATGTGGCAAATTAGTAGAATATTAAAAACGCATAATAATTAGGGAGAAATTACAAATGGATGATTGCCTCAATATCTGCAGAGACATGAGCAATTGGCAATAATGGATATGATCATCAATCAACACATTATTTTAGAAATTTTGTCTTTGAGGGTTTCTACTTAGGGGTTAGAGACAACTTTTGCCGAAATGTTCCTTGTATCATAAAACATGACTGTTTGGTCACATGACAGAGACGGGGGTAGAACAGAACTTGGAAATACCCTACTCGGAGTTTGTTGGTGAGTTTTCTTGGCCATTTTGTGTTTCTCACACTGCACGTTTGATTCCACTGCCTTGATTCACAGCATGCCGAGTTTGAAAAAGCTTTTGTACCGGTTTAAATCATGCTATGTCTGTTGCAAGGAAAAGCAAATGCCAGGATGTCTCACCAGCTCATATGGACGTCGATGTGTTCGCTCAGACTCCAGCATCTAGACAGCGATGATTCAGTTATCTGTGGTGAGAGTCTGAGACTGAGACTTAAGTTCCTGAAGTGAGCAGCACAGTAGCAGGATGATGTCTAAGAGCATGTAAGCTTTTTTATGTTAAATCATGTGAATGTCATGTCATGACATAGAGTGGTCCACTTACTAGCTTTTTAAAGAAGCGTTGCAACAGTTAGTCTGTAAATTAACTGACAGAGAATGAATCGGCAACTCTTTTGATAATTCAATAATCGTTTAGAGGGATACTATGCAGGATTCCAACTTGAATTTACACTTCCCCATGCTGTCCAGGCTACGGTGACAGCTAGCTAACAGACAGTGCATCTTCTGCTCTGAGCATCCCCGCCAGAAGAACAATATGAGTGCTGATGGATCTCCGTTCAGATCTGTGTGATGTTAACAGGCATTCAGTAAATTATTTAAGAAAAGTAGTAGTCACCAATTATTTTGAGATTTACGACACAATGTAAAAAAAAAAAATAATAATAAGATTCATAAAATCCCACTTCCCATGTCTTAGCTTAGTTTTTAAGACTTTTGAAAGATTGATTTAAAATGTGTTGGTGACAACTGGAAATCCTAAATGCTATATTGTAGGCAACTGGACTGGACTGGACGTGAGTTTCTTGAAGACGTTTCTCCTCTTGGATGAGAGGTGAAAGTCCAGTTGCCTACAATATAGCACTTAAGATTGATATAAGACATCCTACTACCAATGAATGCCTTATTTTGAGATAAATAAATTCAATGCCTTTTAACACCTTTTTAAGGATCTGCAGGAACCCTGTTTGTGACAACTTCTACTGATGTCCTGTTTGTTGTTGGCATCTGTATTTTTGGTCGTGCTGAAAAAAAAAACAATTAGTCTTTAAGCAGAAAATGACAATTCGGATAAATCAGTGATTTTTTAAAGTAGTTTATTTGTAAAAAATGCCTCATATCATCCAGTCCCAGCTTCTCAAATGTGAGGATTTACTGTTTTCTCTGTTGATCGGACTGTTGATCGGACATAACGATATCTGAGGATGTCACCTTCAGCTCTGGGGAACTGCAATGAGCATTTATTTTCTAACATTTTTTAAGGGTTCCAAGAGATAATGGAGGCAAACTGCTTTTAAGTCGACTAGGTCACCACTGCAGCTTGTTCTAAAATGTAATTTTTGTTATTACAGATAAAGTTAAGTGCCGGAAAAAAGTATAATTGGGTACCGGTACCAAATTCAAGGTACCAGAACCAGGACTGGTATCGTTCAAGTGTGAGCAGTACCCAACCTCACTCATCGCTTGCTTGAAATAAGATAATCAGTACATTAATTGATAATAAATAAGTGTAGCAGCACCAGATTTTTGATTTGTGTATATTTCAGCGACTGTTATATTGTATACGATGGATTAAATCAAAACCAAAACCTGTCAGCTACCTCTCTACACTTTTATCTTTACTGCCATACCATAGCCTCTGAATGCTGGCGTCACATTAAATCAGGTTTTCGCGAGAGTGTCTGACATGTCTTTGGACGTGTTTTTAATTCCATAGGTGCTGCAGCATGCCTCCTACTGGTTTCCACAGCAAGAGGGACATCAGATCCGTAGCAGGTGCTTCCCTGCAGTTGTAGAGTCTCAGGGAGGGGAAGGCGACACTGATACGCCATGTGCTCATACTGTACGTGGTGTGATCGGAACGTCACCCAAGTCTGTTCAGCTGTTTTTCTACAGAGCTACCGACACACCGTCATCAGCTGATACACAGACCGCAGCTTAATTTGAGATTTGGAAAAGAAGTAACTACAGGAAGACTACGGGATTAATTTATTCTTCACTACATTGATACATCCGGCGTTTAAGCTCCACCTTCAGTCCACTAGGTTTCCGACAGTGTAAATGCACACACAGGATCTGTTGTCGTGTAACCGGATTTAACGCAAGTGTGTGTTAGGGAGAAAGTGTGCTGAGTAAGTGTGTGGGGGGTCTCAGTCAAATCATATCGCGCTCTAATCTTATCTGAAGCTTGAGATGGAAGCTGTGGGTGTTAGTGTGTGTTCCTGAACATATGGTTGAACCGGCAGTTTGTGCATACAGGCATGTTGAGAGAGGTGAGGGGGGCCTTCATTCAGGCACCTTCTGGAGGTGAGCTATGAGACAGCTGCAGGCTCCCGTCTGCAGGACCACCACTGGTGAACAGAGAGGGTGGGCAGGACGGTTAAAGATGGTCACCGAGAAAACTGGAAGAGTCTGAAGTGCCGAGCACGAGGAGGAGCAGAGATATGATCAGGGAGGGAGAAAAAGAAGGAAAAGCAATCCCACATGAGAATAAAGGCAGCTGTGTGGGGATAAATAAATTAATAAAATAAATACTTTGAAAACATGTGGCAAAAGGACAGAAATGGTCATCTGAGCTCTGACTATCAAACACTCCCTGTGGGCTTTGACACAACTCTGAAAAGTCTGAATATGCTCCTAGCTCACCACATCATTGCCTCCTCATGACACAAAAGCTCCACCTGAAGAATGATATTGTGCAAGTTTGTACTGAAGCGACAGTTGTTTACCTATGGCTCCACATAAAGGGAATTAATTAATTATGATGCAGGAGTGGTCTGACAGGTTTCTATGAGTCGTTTTTCTTTGCCATGGTTTTGTTCTTGTTAATCAAAGCAGGAGGAGGAAGGAGCTACGAGCCTTTTGAAGCCTACAGGCAGGGAGCGTTTAATACTCAAAACATAGATTTTCATTGAGAAAGACATGCCAAATACTAATGGAAAGGAAGAGTGTGTGTGTGTGTGTGTGTGTGTGTGTGTGTGTGTGTGTGTGTGTGTGTGTGTGTGAGAAGGGAAACAAAAAACGGAGTCACAGCTCTGACATCAATTAACAGAAAAAGCATCATCCCTTCCCTTCCATCCTTCCATGAGGCTGCATCACGGGCAGACTGTTTATGAGCTGTATTGGAAAGCATGTATGCAGACACACACATACAAACACGGTCACACACACACATCCATGACCTCTGTGTAGTCAATGAGGCCTGGTCCAGTCAGAGAAGAAGCCTGTCTGTCTCTGTCTCTGTCTCTGTAGTTATTTATATCCTATTAGCAGCTGGGTGCTTTAGCTTTTAACCAACAAAACTCAAACAGGGAAACATTGAGCCCTTGAGGGGGGGGACTATTTCCAGCAGCAGATTAACATGCATTCAGTGCTCTGGCGATGTAGTGATAACGATATATGTGGGATTGATTCAACATTTACTACAGTGGCCATATTAATGATAATTAAGGAACATGTTAATGGATTTTTAGCGGAATAAAGCCCCTTTTACACTGCCAGATTTTCCATGAATGTTGGGCCGATTTGCCGGCCAGCTGCGAGTGTTTACACACACAGAGGCGGATTTGCAAGTTGATCTGAGGTGTCCAATTTTCTGCCTCGTAGGGTAGTCATATTGGCGGAACCCTTTTAGTTTAAACAGACCGAGGGGGCCTTCCGCAACAGGAGGGCTGTTGAAGACTTGTGGGAGGAGCTGTTGATGACGCCGCATGTGCGAGCCACTGGCGGTGGATAAACAGGAAACAGCTGATAGCAGGAATTAGCAGCTAGTAGCAAGAGGGAAACACAAACCTGACAGACACTGTAAAGATGAGCAACTGGGGAGACAAGGAATTGCGTGCCCTCCTTGCCCTCGCAAACGAAGAGGCCACCAACCGTCAGATGACGGGGACGGTGAAGAATGGGCCAACTTACGAGAGAATTGCCGAAAGACTGACCAGCCGCGGCTTCACTCCCACGTCACTGTTTACGTCACACACTGAGCTACACGTTTTGTTACTTGCTCACGCCCCCCATTGCCCCGAAAAAGGCACATTCTGTATAAACAAAAGTAGGTAGGCGGCATTTTGCTGCACTCCTTGATTTTGTTTTTATACTGCCAATGCTGAGAAAAGACTGATTGGGCTTTCCTGCAAATTTGCACACTTCCTATCTAAAATGGGCTTCTGATAGCTGCCATGTTTCTACCGAAGCCCAGAAGGGGCAAACCAAACACTGGTTCTTGATAGGGCCATTTGTGTTTTCATGTCAGCCACCATAGTTAGCAGCTCCTCTGCGCAGGCAGCGTCAGAATAACACTTCTAACTTGAAACTGCTTTATTCAGTGTTTCTACTGGTTTAAATCACCATGTCCGAATGTTTCAGAGAGGAAGAGACCTCTGCGGATAATTTGGTTATTGGTAAAAACTTCCTGAACAATAAACACTTAAGGAATTCTAACTGGGAGAAGATTTAGCTGGTTGTAATCTGCAATACAAATCCCCCTCAATCTTACACACTGCTTCTTTAAAATGACCAGTGCCTAGTTGGTTTTGACGAGGGTTGTGGCAATATACAGGTTTCAAGACATACTATGATATAAAAGTTGATCGTTATCAAACCATGTACATTTTCTTATACATGATATTGAAAAAAAAAATGCAGCTGGGCGTTGAATCTTCCCTTTATTTCAGTTATTTCCTAAGGGGAGAGTTTTTACACATATTTCCATTGAGTAATAAAAAACAGTAATAAAACATGTGTTTAACCAACAATAGCTCTTCTGTTTTCATTCCTTTAAGGGTCTGACTGATAATAATATAAGTTCTGTAATACCATGATACCATGACACAAGATACTTTCTGAGACAGTTATCGTACCATGAAAATCTATTAACGTTTCAACCCTAGTTTTGACCTTTTCATGAGATTTTTATTTTTATATTCAGTCGAATCGCCATAATTCCAACTTTTTAAAAAGCCTTCCTCTGTGCATTTGCTAAAAATCTTGACTTCCAAAAATCCTTAACAAATTTTACTAATACAATTGCAACAAAAAAGAAAAACCTTCCACCAAAGGAGTTTCATTAGTTGTAAGGAGTGATCACCCAGCAGAGGGATATGAATGGTTAATTGCTGTCTATTCAGAAATAAAACGTTCAATTGGCCAGTCATTTCCGAGACTGATTGGAGACCCCCTCAATAAAAAATGACAAGGAGACAACTGTCCCGCGCTGAAAAATTGTTCAGATGTTTCTACTGCCCTCAGACAAAAGTCATCCCCAAACCATATGTTTGTGTGTGGCCCTCTGTGCAGTTAAAGCCATTAGACACGCTGAAAATATGGCCGCATAAATTCCCAGTAGCCACTGGCATCAGATAAATGTCTTCTTTTTGTCTGCAAAGAGGATCCCGTGATGTCTTGGTTACGAGACAATACACAAGAATAAGTGGCTTATTTTTAATGCATGGCTGAAACCACATTTGGGGACGAAAAGAGGCCTTTCATCACAATATTCTGCAGAAGCCACATTCGTTTCACACTGACGTCCTCAACCAAATTTGCCAGAATTTCATCAGCATCCCTGCAGATGCTTTTTCCCCAGTGAGAGGCGAGTGAAGCTGAAGAATTAAGTTACTATGGATCCGTACAAGTGTGTGTCCTTCAAAATGTCTTTGTGTCCCTGCCCCCCTCCCCTGGTTGTACGCAGACAGCGAGTCTCCAGCCCTGCTTATCTTTCTGTCCTCTACAGCAGACCCCCGCTGAGACAGAGAACCAGAGTTTATTACAGTCTCCAATAATCTGCAACCCCTGAGGAACTCAGATTCATACTACATGGCCTAAAAAACGACGAACGTCTCTTTTGATACCAAACCTCTGCGGTGACGTGGCCTGAATTTCATGTAACAATTTTTTTTTAAAGACAGTAGATGGTGACAGTATCACAGAGCACTTGTTGTACAAACGTGTACCCTGTGGGCTTGTCTCTTGTTACCTGAGGTTTCAGGGAGAAGCTTTATTGTCTGAAAGTGATGAGTATCCATCTTTGGAACTTTTGGGCACTCAAACAACTTCTTTATCAAAGTGAAACCAACAATTTTATAATACAGGTTTTGAGTAAAATCTGGTTTTATGCTGTAACCAGTTCAGATGAGACTGGCCTGCATTTATGTAGCACACTGTCTATCCTTCACCCGTTCACACTCGCACACCAAATGGCCAATTGCTCCGCCGTTGGGAGCAATTTGGGGTTTAGTGTCTTGCTCAAGGACAGTTATGTAGACAGGAGAGGGTAGGGGTCAAACGGGTCTACAATAGAGGTGTAAATCACAAGTTTCATCACAATAGTACATCGAGCCTTTAGACAACAATACAATATTTGCTGATAATGCAAAGTCTGCCACAATACAACTGATCGATATGAATCAGTAAATATTCTCATTGACATTTTCTTTGCTGCTTACCATTGCCTAGGCTGTAAGCACTAGGAAGTGGGGTGTATTTGGATGGAAATGGTGACAAAGATGTGTCATCGGAGTTTCAAAATAAAGCTGGATCTTAAAGATGATGGTATGCATCGATGTTTTCACTTTAAATGACTGGATCGTTGATCACTGAATCGATACATCAATCCAGATCTTTGTATCTACACCCCTACTCTACAGCCTAAGAAAAAGAAAAACTGTAAATGGGCCAGAGTTAATTTGGAGGGCTTACTTTCACCTCTTGTCCCTGTGCCAGATTTAAAATGCATCTCAATTTCTTTGGCTTTCTTTAGGTCAAAGACCAAGGAACTAACTGCATTTAAAATTCCTTCTAACATCAGGTCATGTAAGTAAACATACGCACGTAGGTGGCAATCTCTCGTTATTCTTGTAATGTGTGTGAAAGCAACGGCAAGTCAGTATAACAGAATTAAAACCCTGACACAGATTTCCACCAGTGGACCTTTTCTGTTGTTACGCTAACACACTGCGGGCAGCCAGTGGTTGACTTTGTATGTTTGCTTACTCGTGTGCTCTCAAAGTGGACATCTGTGACATATATTAGCGTTGTGAACATAATTGAAACGGGCCCCGGGGCTGTGGCATCATGTTCTGAAATCAGACACGACCCCAAAGACGAGAGCTCGCCCGGGGGTCTCTCGCAGAGGAGGCTGGCCTTGCAGGGAGAGAGCCAGGTGATTTATAGGAAGGTGGGGGAACATGAGGAGAGGAGTGGGGGGAAAAGAGGGTCTGACATTTATCCACATGGGAATGTTGGAAGGAGGGGAGGGGGCTTCAAATCAAGTAATCATAGGTTACCTCCACTGCTACCTTGAAGGTGCAATTCCATACCCTCAGTAGAGACACACAAAGCGCAGTGGGGGTATCAAGTGGCTCAGTCTGCCTTCCCCTGGTGAAAGCAAGAGCCTGGCTGACACCAATCTAACCAGCTCGACCAGAGGAGGGCACACACACATTCATTCAGGGTACAAAAATCACGTGCACTCGTCCAACACGGCAGCTCCGGTCTCAGATCCATTAATGAAACTTTCACCATCGTGCTCCCCCTGAAGCCCCTGAATAGCTTCAGCCTCGACAAGAAAAGTCACCAGAGTGGAAGGTGAAAGGCATGTATGCCAAAACAATCAAACCCTGCGAGGAGTACAGACAAAGGAGTCCCGTTTCATAGGCCTTGAGCCACGGCCACATCCTCAAAAACAACTTCTCTCCGTCGGAGAACAGTATCGTCGCCTGCAGAGTGGAATCCGTACCAAAAACAACTCATGGCAAGCAATAAATCTGTCTGTAGGCTGAGTTATTCTGTAATATCAACATTGCAACACCATTAATACCAACACAATTACTTTGAGGACACTTAATCAAATGTGGTGTTTGAGCTATTTTGCAAGACAAAGTCATAAATTAACATTCTAATGCTTCATGGATATGCAAAACCCCCAGCATGTTCTTTGCAAAGGGCACCAGTGAGAGTGTGTGTGCTAAGTCCAGGATGAGGTGGGCAATGTCAGGGGACTAATCAATCCGATGACGGGATTCGGGCGGCAGGGAAGGGCACAAAGGCCGGCTACAACCTCTACAGCAGGGCAGGACAGCAGAGCAAGCAAACTCTCCACCTCCCTTTTTCAACTCCCTTTCCTCACCTCTCTCCATTCCTCTAACCCCTCCTGTCCACTGGTCTGTGATTTCATCCTTTTAACTTCTTCTGCTCTACTCTAATTACTATAGTTCGTCAAATGATTAGACGATCAACAACATCTTCATAATCATGAAATGGTTTCGCAGAGATGGCAAGGTGGAGATGCGACAGATCCCGACACACCTCATGTCACTTTTGAATGATTTTAAATGCTTCTATACTGGTGAGAATACGATTCCTAAATTTTAGTGCCAAAACCAACACCTTCAATACCTAACCTTAATTGACACTTCGCTAAGTCCAGATTTCCTTGATTTTCAGGCTGGTTTTGTGGATTTGGAGCTAAATGTTGTGCCTGGGGCACGTTGTGTATTAATGATACTCGTTACCTGGAGAGGTTAGAAAAAGATATACGTTTCTTCCCTGTTCCAAAACCAAAATCAAACCCTGAAAAGTGTAGGGTTA
>NC_065506.1:44496447-44525576 GCF_006386435.1 Epinephelus moara | reverse complement strand
CATCCTGGATATATCCTTCAAACACAGACTGTAGACCCCTCTGTCTGCTTCTCTCTGGAATCACTGTCTCATTTTTTCCAAAAATATAATAATATTTCTTCAGGGAGTGCAGTTAGTTACAGTGTGGGCTCCATGCTTACTCCGACAGCTTGACAGACCATCACAAAGAGGCGGAGCTTAAGGAAAGGTCAATTGATACAAGCATCCTCGATCTAATCCTTTGTTTCATGAAACACGTTTCCAATATTCTTTACTCATCCCTTGTCATCAATTCATCATCATGACTAGATGGCCACCTACTAGGGATGCACCGAATATATTCGGTAACCGAATATATTCGGCTGAATATTGCAAAAAAAAAACACACATTTGGTATTCGGTGGAATAAGTGAAAAGCAAGGCCAAATAATAGCGGCGTGTTTTGATGACGCAATCAAACAGCGTGCGGTGACGGACGGAGTAAAATCAAAGATACTGGATTAAAATGTCGGCAGTGCGGCGATATTTCAAAGTGTTGGAGAGTGATAGAAGAAAAGCGATTTGCAAAGAATGTAATACTGAACTATCTAGAGTAGTGTTGCAGGGTATACTGGTACCAACGGTAGACCGCGCCACTAAAACACAGTGATTTGTTTTCCACAGAGCTCTACGGTGCGAGCATTTTACTCGCATTTGGGACTAAAAATAGTTTTGTGCGAGCAAAAGAAATCATTCAGGAGCAGCTGTGCGAGTACAGATTTCAACCAGCAGCAGAAACGAAAGGCGAATCCTGCCGGTTGTGGGTTGAACAGGGGTCACAGACACAGACAGGAATGTATTCCTGTCAAATACGGCAGCCATAGTGCCCCGCGGTGCAAGATAACGGCTTACCGGCGATGGAGAAGCCCGGCTCCAGGTCCATTAATGTCCTCTTCTTGGCATCATGACTGCCCAAAAGTACCTGGACAGCCGAGCTGTGGCGGCACACAGGTATGTGACATGTCAGAGGAGAAACGAGCTGTTCACATTTCTCTCTTTGTGGCAGGTAACGGCCCACAAACCTCTCCGCACTTTAGGGACTGTTCTTTACTTGTCAGGGGAGGAGGGTGGCTGGTTGATTTTTATTTCATTTATTTATTTTATTTTGATCCCCCCTAAGGTTCATCACTGATTGATGCTGTTTTTGAAGTATGAATAAGTCAATAAGTAATTTATTCCATTGAAATATCATTGATGTATTATAGAAAAGTGATTTATCTTTTTATAAATGACAAAAGGCACATCTGCCTCATTTTTGCTGTGGTATCGTGATACTACTCAGAACTGTGATATTTTCACTGGTATCGTACCGTGGGTCCCAATTTTGGTACCGTGACAACACTAATCTGGAGGGGGTTCATCTGCAAAAACTAATAAAAAAACTAAACAACGGCATTCTGTATTTGGCGAAGCGTTTAATATTATTCGGCTTCGGCCACAAATTTTCATTTCGGTGCATCCCTACCACCTACACATACTCATTAAAAGGTGACATCTGCTTTGCTATTTCTCCCTGAAAATTAGTGTTTCATATCAAGAGTGTGCTCATATTTTTACACTAACAAAGGCGCTCTTCATTGCTGGCGAGGTGACCCATCTCTGCTACAAAACACTGCTGCAAACTCATTCAGGCCTTTTATCAAGTAAAAATGCCAAATATTCACCACTTTCAGCATCTCAAATGTGAGGTGGTGCTGCTTTTGTCTGGTTCAGAGCATTTTAAATTAAATACCTTTGGCTTTTGGAATTTTAGTTGGACAACACAAGCAATTTAAAAATGTAACCTTGAGTTCTGGTGAAGTGCAGAGGACATTTTTTAATGATGTAAATATTTGCCGCCCACCTCTTTTCCTTGTGTTCTACTGTCATCATCCCCTTTCTTTTCTTCTTCTTTGTTCGGCTGCAGAAGCTAAAACCAACCAACCCCACTCGAGAAGGGAGCTTTTTGGACAGTTGCCCAGCTGTCCGCTTCGTACAGAGGCACTGTCTTAGTTTAGTGCTGCTCGGAAGGATCATCATGCAAGTTGAATATTTCATCCCATCCCCACTGGGGACGGGATGAAATGAGCAGTGGGACCTAATGTGATCTAATGAGCAGTGATGCCTTCAGTGGAACAACATCAGAGGGTCTGAGTCGACCTGTGAGTCCAATCAATAGTTGATTGGTAAATGAGGAGGGTTCAGTGGGGATCGCGGGAGTGGGTGAGGGGTCTTTGTGTCCCAGACGACATCATTAAACCGTACAACACACTCTCCAGCACGCCATTAAACCAACTCAGTCCATTACTGGAAGAGGCCACTAGACTAAGCTGAGAAAGGCATCTTGACCTCACACACATGTCGGAGACTCTCTCTCTCTCACACACACATACACACGCACACACAACAGGCAGAGTAATAAATCGTAGCCCTGGGTCATCTACTGTCAGCTGAGACCGGCGGCTGGTCTTTATAATGCCACTCACAATACACAGCTTAGAAAATTATAGCCTTTAGCACTTTGTTCATCTTTCCATGAACCCATAATGTATATCTTATAACATAATAGTCAGGAAAATAAACAGCTGATGTGTCAGGACGAGAGTGATTTATCACTTTGCCAACATTTGTGGTCGATGTGATAAACGTTTTAATCCTTGACCCACTGGAATTTCATTTTTGCTTTGAACGTTTTATTTAGTCAATTATTTGTTCACAGATATATGTATCCATGTTGGTTTTTATAATGGCTCCTGGAGTTTCCCAACCACTGGATAGCTGTGGTATGAGATCCTGTCTTCAAGAGCCACCAGCCCTAAAATAATGTCATTAGGGCGAGCCTGACTGTCACTGACTGTGTCACATGAGGGTTTAAATGCTTCTACAGAGGATTTTCCACCCTGACAAAATAAAAGACTCACAGGGTAAAATGATACGTTCAGAATTCCTGGCATGATAATGGTCAAATTTAAAGATCTTGAATAGAAACATTTATTTCATTTCATTTATCAGCCATCTGCTTGAGCTGTATGTTCTGTGCCATGATGGAAAATGCCAACAGCAGCAGCTCACGCTCGTGCACAGCAGACGACGATGTGTTCAAGACACGATACAGGCCCGGCAGACTTAATTGCTTTATGACAGAACAAGTCCATTATCAAACGAGCTCGGCCCCCCGCCCCAGATAAAGAGTGGAGGCGGGGGAAAACGTTGATAACTACATCTGAGAGGATGAAAGACCCAACTATAAATAGGATGTGGATCATCCAGGGGGGGCTTTTGTTTTCAATTGGATATTGAATCTTATCTGGCTGACATTTTGGAGACAGTCTCCTGGTGACATTTAGAAGTTGTCACAATTACAGCAACCTGCTTTTGAGGTCCAACCAGCCAATTACAGATATCACACTAGCCGTCCTGTCGGGTAAATCTTTCCGTGTCATGTCAGAGGGCACAGCACCTGTGTGTGTGTGTGTGTGACTGTGTGACTGTGTGTGTGCTTAGTTTGCTGTGTGTGTGTCTCTGTGTGTGTTTAGAAATAGCTTACGTAGGGTCCTCGCATTCCAGCGGCTGTTCTAACATGTTGTAAATACAAGGTGTTAGAGAAAACATAGGAAGGGGGTGGTGGAAATCACTCAGACCTATTACAAGTGCTGCTGGGGGGCGTGGGGGGACAGGATGTAGGTTATCATAGATAAACAACCCAGTTCACCTGCAATCACAGTCCGGAGCAATGTGCTTTACAACTACAAAAATAAAGGCTGCATCCACCGTCGTTCCTATCATGTCCCAAGGACACAGTCAGTGGATCATTTGCATAACAGAGACAAGTAAAAAGTGCATTTTTAAGGAACTGTGCAGAACTTTGTGCCAGCTTATAACCCATGCAGGAGCACAAAATAAATCACAGTGTCTCTCGTACATTCTCAGCTTCTAGGCATCTGCAACAAGCCACAACTTAAAACAAAATTCTGACTGATTCAACATTTAGGGTCTTCTGCATGGAGGTGGAGATCTGACAGGACAGCAGGCACATGCATACACCCCTCATATTGTAATACACACAACCTAACCTGCAAAAAACAGCTGCAAAACCTTCCAAAAACCTTAAAAAACCACAGTTCAACGCACTAAAATAATCTAATACCAATATACTTAAGGTGTAGCTGGCATGCAGGATAAGTGAGGCACAGACTGCAATAAAAAAGATTCAAGACTACAAAACATAAGTGTCAAAATTATAAAATTAAAAGCAGAATTCTTGTCAAGTTTAATCAAACCTGAGAGCTGCACACAAGCATGTTGTCAAACAAGACTTAAAGAAAGAAAGAATGAACACAGACACATTTTCCACTACAGTTTCCATTTCAGCCACCTAATTTGCGCTCTCTAATAAAGGGGGAAAGTTGGCTGCTGAGCTCCTCCGTCTGAATGTGCGAGTCAGCCCAATGCACAGAGCTGATAAGGACACAGAAATACTACTAACAAACAAACAGCGGCGGTGCACACAAACACCTCTCCACCTCTTCCACAAACACGCTCACATGCAGCTTCAACTCCACTTTGCTGCGTTTCCAAACGGACATTTTCTTACCTGGACTCCGGCTGAGCAGCAAAGTTACCAGGGAGCCCCACAGCACCGCGGCCAGCTGCATCTTGTACCCCGCTTTTCTCTCACGTCTCCGGGCTTCCCTTTCCCTTTTTTCCCCCTCACTCCTTCCTCCTCCTCTTCTTCTTCTTCTTCTTCTTCTCACAGTTAAATATCAACGGGCTTCTGTTGCAAGTCAGACGCTCCCGGCTCTCGCGCTAACCTCATACCATGACTGAGTTCTTTGCCTCTTTTCTCTCACCGACCTCCTCCGCCTCCTCCTCTTGTGTGTGATAACGCGACAAAACCGGGATTAAAAAGTTAACTCTGAGGGGAACAGGCTGCCTGTGGTCTCCAACATGTTGTGCTCCAGTTCCTGACGCTGTAGCTACCAAAAGGAGCTGTGGGTTGTACCAAACGCAAGCAGAGGGGGGGCGAGCTGTGTCCACCGCCGTGTATTTAATCTAACTTGTGCGTAATTGCGCGCCAGTAACAAATCTTTAACACTTTACGCATTATAAATCACAAAACAAACACTAAACATCCCAAATGTGTTGTTTCTGAAGTTGTATTTTCCTCACCGCTCTCCCAACTTCCCTTTCCCACAAGAAGTCGTCGCGTCCAAAATCTCTGCTCTCTCGTTGTGTCATTTCTTAAATTACAATGTCTTTTTTAAAGAGGCTGGTGGTCAGCAAATCAAAGGATAAATTCAGACAGCATCTGGAGGCATGAGTAAATTGTTTGTGCTTCCCCCCACAGCACGGAAAATTTTATTTTGCCCCTCTCATTCTGCTTTTCTTTCTTACACAATGTGGGTTTTAAGAAGAAGAAAAAGAAGAAGAAGAAGGAGAAGAAGAAGAAGAAGAAGAAGAAGAAGAGGGGGGAAAAACTTCTCTGTTGTCACTTAAGTCAATGGAGGCAAATGACAGAGCAGTGGTTTCCACAGTGGGCTGTAATGACCATGAGATGAGGTCATTACACAGCCATTATTCAGTACCACAGATTTACAAAAAGTTACTGGAGGGATATTATGGTTCATATTAAAATGTAATTAAGTCTAAAAGGGTCACATGTTTTTTTTACCCCACCATTACAAGACATTCAGGGATGATAAAGCCGAGTTACACCACAAGTTTATGCATACAGCTCAGTCCAAAAAGTTACTTTAAGGTTATTATTCACTTTGACACACACTATAGAATTATGATAGAGATTCAGACAGACATAAAACAATTTGTAAGAACAATGAAGTCACTGAAAAGTTGCTAGTTAATACTGGAGACAAGCTCCAATTGGAGCATTATGTCGACACCAGGGGTCTCATTTATAAATGTTGCGTATGCACAAAACGAAAAGTTGTGATCTATAAAAACAGACTTGACGGGAGAAACTTTGACCCAAGGTTACAAACATTTTGGAGACAGGAAACTGGTGACGCAGCCTGATTGGAGAAATTGTCAAACATATTTTGGCGTGTGCCATTTTTGGCTTTTGGTGTACATTTTTAGAATGGATTCTACGCACTGTTTTATAGATGAGACCCAGGAGCTTAAAGGGACAGTTCACCCCAGGATCAAAAATACATATTATTCGTCTCAGCTGTAGTGCTGTATATCAGTCTCGGTTGTTTTGATGTGAGTTGCCAAGTGTTGGAGATATCAGCCGTAGAGATGTCTGCCTTCTCTCCAGTATAATGGAACAAGATGGTGCTCGGCTTGTGGTGCTCAAAACGCTAGAAAAAAAACATCTGAAAAACTCAACAGCAAAGTCTTTTCCCAGAAATCATGACATGGTTACTCAAGCTAATTGTTGTGAGTTGTTTCATGTAGAGACTCTTTTCAAAACTGTTTTGTTGCAGAAGGAAGCGTGCGTTCTCTGCTAGATCCCGAGCACCACCGAGCCAATGTTAGCTATGTTACAGCTCAGATGAGAGGGACGCCATTAATGTTCATATTTAGTGCTGTTACAAGCATGAGCATCTCATCCATGAGTGAATGCACTCTTTTTTCTGCGTGGTGGCACAGTTGACAGGTGTAGTGCATTCATTCATTCATTTTCCGTAATCCTGTTAGGAGGTGAGAGGCGGGGTACACCCTGGACAGGTCGCTGAAACACATAGACCATTCACGCTCACATTCACACCTACGACCAATGTGGAGTCATCTGTTAACCTAAACTGCATGTCTTTGGACTGTGGGAGGAAGCTGGAGTACCTGGAGAAAACCCAACCCAAACTCCTGAGGCGACAATGCTAACCACTGCACCACCGTGGCACCCACAGGTGTAGTTTTGTAGAAAGAAAATAGTTCCTGGATGAAGCTGCTCACAACACAGTTGGGATTATCTTGAGTATCCGAGTCAGGATTTCTCATTGCTGTTGAGTTTTCCAAATGTATTTTTTTACGCACCACAATCCAAATGCCATCGACTTCCATTATATTCAAGAGAAGGCAGACATCTGTGCGGCTGATATCTCCAATAACTGGCAACTCACCCCCAAACGATCTAGATTATTAAACAGCATTGGTAAGAGTAAAATGTGTATTTTAGCTTTTCTGGTGAACTGTCCCTTTAAAATTAAGAATTAAATCATATAAAGCCACCACAGTCTCACTGTTAGGGATCAGAGACGTATCATACATACAGTATATCATAGCCAAGTGTAAAGCACCACAACAGATAGACGTACAATGTACTTTGAGTATTGAGTAAGCATGAACTAAGTACTATAGCCTACATCATAACTTCCCACAAGAATGCTAGTATGAGGGTGTGTGAGACTAAACAAGTACATTAAGTCCCATAAAGTCAAACTCCAAGGCCTTCCAAGGGTCATCAAAGCATTTTTTGGCCAGTTTCATATAGCCAGTAGTCGATAATAAAGCCATAAATAATAAACAATAAACTTGAACAACATGCATACACCAGCAACATAATATACAGTGTGGTGCAACTACTGAGTCATATCCAGAGAAAAAAAATCTTAGCAAATGTAATAATCTGTCTTAAAAATATTTATTTCAGGTGTAAAATCATGTTAAAGTTTAAGAATTCTTGATACAAACAGTAGTACATGTTCACAGTGCTGGTAAAAGAAAATAATCTCTTCTCTCTTGAGAGTATTTTAGTGCGAACAGAAAAGAAATATCACAGTAAATCTGACGTTTTCAACCCTAATTCGATCCACCTTTGTATGTGGCCCCAAATTTGATGCATGACAGATCTGTGGCAGCGCTGACTCAGCAGTCATAGTGAGATTTGTGTGACTTTTGTGTCAGTTCAACCTGACATTCATTATGTTACTGCACTTGTGCCTGAGTGTGGAGAGTGTTGGCAGAGGGAAATAACTGTGACGGCGGTGTGCGGGTGCACAGAGACCGTGAGCTGTTTTGGAGGGAAGCTTCAGGGTGGGTGCAACAGTGAATGTGGCTTTAAAGTCAATGCGAAGTCCAGAGTCTTAACGCTACGTCTTGGAGCGCTTACAGTGAGTCTCCAACCGAACACAAGACTCTTATGGGCCCCTGTGAGTGTGCAGGTCAGCTCAGGAGCATGACATCACGGTTGGCCACAGTTGAAAACAAAACATGCTCAGCTGTGATTTCACAGATCACAGCTGAGCCTGCAAAGTGAATGTTACTGTGGTATAATGATTATCCATAATGATGTGTTGTTGTCTGTGCTGCTAATTGGCAACTATTGATGGTAATAATGAGTTTGTCATGGTCTCTCTGGCATTATTACACAGCAGCTTGTAGATTTTAATTATGATATAATTTTAAGCGTACCATCTAATTTTCTATCCTTATAAAATGAGTGAATAACTAGCATGGCTGCTCCACAGTCTACACATTTATATCTCTCCTCTTTCTCTGAAAGGAGCCTTTAGACCCTACTTTCTAATTATGAGCCCGCCTCAGTTTGGATGTGAGCTCCATCGTCTCTAAACAGGACATCATCATTCAGCACACGGCTCCCCTCCATGCTCCTGCGGAGCATCCATCAGAGTATTACATTTCATCCCACTAAAAGTGGTCTGCACTGTCACTTATTCATGATTTGATACAGAGCGTTTTAATAAACAATGCTTTGGACAAAGAACTGTAGTGGTCTCATAAAAAAATCATGAAGATCTTGAACAATTTTCAGATTTATTATCCATGTTTTTTTTCATTATACCATTTCATTATATCCCTGCACGTAGGATCCCATAAGAAGAATAATGAGTACGAAACACAAATACTATTAAGAACAGTACAGTACCACATTATTTACTCATTTTTAAGTGCCTCAGACACCATCTAAGACCCTGTGTTCCTGTTAGAGTATCTTATGGATGCTTTTTAAACAGGAAATATGAGTGGAAAATACCTTAAAGTTACAATACTGAGTAGGATTTAGGGAACTATATTGGCAAATATTAATAAAATATTAACGACCATGTTTTCTTTAGTGTATAATCATCTAAAAGTAAGTAAGGGTGCTTTCAGACCTAGAGATCACTTGCTTTGGTGCGAATCAGGGTCTTATTTTACTACAAAGAAATACAAAGACAAAATGCCTTGTGTGAGAAAGCTGTTCTTGATTGGTCAGAATTTCCATGCGGGAAAAATCCAGGAAGTAAAGCAAACGTTGAAGAAGAGTACACTTGCAAGATAAATGTGACACTTTCTAATGTCACAATGGAGGGACAACTACGCAGGTTGATTTTAGCGCTGCTCATCGTGGACTATATTGCTGTCATTGTTCATTTTAGTCAAACCATACAGTTTGAAAACGAGGCGCGGCTCCAACTAGAAAACAATGTTTTGATGCATTGGATGTGCTGAATGTGCATATTAAGGCAGTACAGGAGGAGGTGCACATTAATAATCCTCCAGGACTGTAACATGCTCATGTTTAACCCAAACAATGTGTCATGTGACTGCAGTTGGTTCACATCCAGGTCGGAACACGTTCTCACCACAATCCAACCGCACCAGAGTTCGTTTGTAACCGGACTGAGACCACCTCTTCAGGAAGGTCTCAGTCTGGTTGTTTTGATGCACACCTGAGTGTGATTGCTGTGTTCACACCTGCCCAAACAAACCGCACTTAGGGGGCAAATGATCTTGAGTTTGACTGAACCAAACCTAACAGGGCAGGTGTGAAAGTACCCTAAGAGTCACTGTGTTTTGTTACCTTCAAATGAGCTGCTTAAATAGACATAAGGAGCAGGTCCTCTTCTATGGAGTCCGCCATGTTGTTCTACAGTAGCCCAGGATGAACAAATGAAACACTGACTCTAAATAGGGCCATTTGCATTTTTGCATCAGCCACTGTAGCTCTCCCACACACTTGGCACACGGGGGACGTTTCACATGGTGGTGATCTCACCACTAGATGTCACTAAATCCCACACGCTAGACCTTTAAATCTTGGCTGATTTGGCAACTTCATTTATTGATGGTAAAAACCAGTGTGCTTTAATAATACAGGACCCATATTTAACTTCTAAATCAAACATGTAACAACCAATGAGGGCTGCAAACACACCTTGAGCAGCTACTGTACCTTGCATCCTGTATCTGTTAACGACACTGCCAAACAAATCATCACATTACATTACATTAGGAAAGAAGACAGTCAACAGTGTTATGCAACAGACACTTACAGTACATGAAACTACGATTAAAGAAAAGAATGCAGACAGAAATATAATGTAATAAAAAGAAATAGTGAAAATCTCGAAAACCTAAAGGCCTGGGTATACTTCAAACAAAGCATCCAAACTCCACAGACATTACTCTATTTAGAAATATTATACAGGCGCCATAACAGTAACAGAGACCATTAAGATGCAACACTAAATATCCATACCCTCCTGTGAGGATATTAAGTTTGATATATACTGTATAAATATATAACTTGACTATACTTATCAAAGCCAACAGATCCGAAGTGTGAGGCCCAAGGAAAATGTGGGGAATGAAAATAAAGACAGGATGAGTTTTACATATTTCCCCTCTGTGAGATACACCACCGGTTTGCGGTGACTGAGCGATGGGCTGATCCAGGATCAGGCCCTGGACGGGCTGAAGTTCGGGCGGCCAGCCTGGCTGCAGTGTGAGCGGATAGCAGCTGTGGTCCTTTTCAGCTCCCATCTTGTCTCTGGGTGAGGAGATGGAGACATTTAATTATAACCTGTGATTAATGTGTCCACAGCGGGCCAGGAGTCTGTCTGCACAGCACCGTGGGCTTTCGCTCAGGTCCCAGACTCGTCTCACACACACATAAACATACACTGAGAATAGCATAGTGTGCTCTAGTACAAATTGTTTCAACAATCTTACTGAAGAAACTTATCACTTAAAGTGTCAAAAAGTCACACCACTGCTACTCTGACTTCTGTATCCTCAGTCTCTTTCCAGACACCACCGGTATCTGACACCTTTTGGCCAGGGCAACATATGGCTGTCAAAAAATCTGTGTGTGTGTGTGTGTGTGGGTATGTGTGTGTGTGTGCGTGGTCATAGGTGCTGGGAGAACAGCTGTGGGCTTATCACTTTAGCTTCCTCTGATAAATAAGGAAGCGCGCTGGGAGATGAGGAGGTCGCCATAGATAGAGGATCAGGCAGGTGTTGGAGGTTTATTTTTATTTTTTATGTGTAGTACATGTTTCCGTACGTGTGTGTGCAAAACACAGCCATGACTTTCCATCTCCACCACTTGCTTATGTGAGCATTCTCCTGTTAGATTAACACAGGATGTCATTAATTTCCTGAGCATCTTACTCTGTAACACATACTCTCTTACACATACATAATAAGTACAAGTGAGTGGACATTTATAGCGCTATAGTAACTTGAAACAGGAGTCACATATTTGCATGACATAGACACTCAGTTATGCCAAAGGAAACCTGTCAGCTTTTTGGGAGCATGCTGAGGATTTTGCATGGTTCAACCCATCAACTACAAATATTTTTTAACTTTACATTGTTGCCAATCAAGTAGGTTTTGGGTTCAAACCCACTAGCTAGCAAGCTGGGGTCCTTCTGTGTGAAGTTCACATGCTCTCGCTGTGTTTGCATGGGATTTCTTAGTCCAGTGACATGCAGGTTAAGGCCCAGACACATCAAACAGACTACAGCTGATGGCCAACCAGCATATAGGTCTATACCTGCATGAGAGGAAATAAGTCTCCACATAAGCAGACGACGGTGGTCTGTATTCCTCATTCAAAAACAGAAACCGGAAAACCAGAAGACCGGTTGACTGTCCTGATGCTAGTTAGCCAGTTAGCACATTAACAACATAATCAACTGTTGAAAGAACAAAGCATATGTGAACAATGACACAAACCATCAAGAAACGTTTCTGCTAAAGAGCTCATGGCTGAAAAAAACAATTTACCTTATGTAACAAGTTTGTTTTGATCTTACTCCCTCTGGACTTTAGCTTTTTGTTTACTTTCCTCACTTCCGTTTCTCTACTCCTGCACTGAGCTGACCTGCCAATCAGAGTGATTTTATTCATCAACGGGCTCCACCGTCGCCGACACAGATTCAACATGCTGCATCAGCCCCAAAAAAAGCAGATAGGGGCCGACAAGGGGCCAACTAAGGCAACAGACGCTCACTGAAAGCACAACATTGTCTGAGAGCCAATCTTCGGTTTGGTGTGTCAGGGCCTTTAGGCTTAGTGCTGACTCTATGTTGCATAGGTGTGAATGCTATCATGTCTCTGTGTGTCAGCCTTGTGAATTCCCAAACCATTCTCATTCAAAGGTCACAAATACCAACACTTTGTCATGCCCTCTTGGCATCTGATAGCAACGAACAGGGCATGCTTTTGTGTCTCTCTAGCCCCTTTTACACTGCCAGATTTTCCACGAATGTTGGGCCGATTTGCCGGCAAGCTGCGAGCGTTTAGACACACAGAGCCGGATTGCGAGTTGATCCGAGGTGCCCAATTTTCAAATGGGCCGTAGTCTCTTGGGTGAAAGTCCAGTTTTGTTTGACCCATCCACTTTCTCTTCCTCCCACCCTGTGCAGACTTTCTTGGTCTATATAGTACTTCAAATAATCTCAGCGTCAAGCATTACCACTGGAGTTAGTTGACAGCCTGGTGTATCTCATAAAGACACTACAGGGTGCTTTTGGCATTATCACACGCCGAGGGGTGTGATGAAATGTCGGTGTTTGATGACCTGTGAATGAGAACAAGCTGGATTCCCTGGCGATGCGTCCAGGGTACACCCTGTCTTTTGCTCAATATCAGCTGCCAAGTTGTCAGACTGATTTCCTTCATTCCAGACAGCCATTTGTTTCCATTCATTTCATTGTGAAAATCAAATCAAATCCTGAGACTGGGATAAATTACTGGGAACAATTGATGTATTTACTATCATCATTTGTAATAACCCAATTGTTAAAAAACACTCACAACACAAATCTCAATGTTGGTGCCTTCAAGGACACTCTAACATCCACGACACTTGCATTCTCAAGCCACTACATGTTGTCAGGAATCTAAACCTACAAAATAAGTAATTAGTGAAAACCAGGAAAAAGATCTTCATTTTGCCTGTTGCATTAAAAAGAATACAATTCAGCAGCCAATTCTCGACACTAATGAGATATTCATTAATCAGATCAATAAAGAGACTATTTAAAATAGACCCTTGTTATGTGCAGTTATAGCTGGTGTTTGATGGTATTTTATTGAATCTAAATCCAGTTAAACCAGCTTTTCAAATTCAAATCTAAATCCTCACAAAGTCCTTTTTGAAATCTACAGTATTTGCTCAATGAGTCTAAAGCCTTTTCATGTGTAGAGGTTGGAAATTTTCAACTTTGGTGTTTCCTTAGTGGCAGCATCAAAAAGACAATGTGCCAGACAGCAATTAGAGAGAAGACCAGAGATACTAACTCATATTTTCATTATATTAATAACTAAACCTTTAATTAGCAATTGATAATATAATTGAGGATTATTAATTAATTATTTTTTTCATTTTAATTAATACATGACAAGTGATCGTGTTTAATGTGAAAGGAGTCGCTCACAGTGATTAACTCAGAGGGAATTATCACCATCTCTGCAGCGCTAACGAGGTTTTTGGCTTCCCAGGCTCATTTGGTTTGACGGCACAGTTACGATATGCTTCAGTCTCAGCACTCTCTGCTGTTTTAGTCACAGCAAGCAGAAAGTTTCAACAAACAAGCTCTGATACACCCACAGTACCAACCAGACAGTTGGTGGAGACCAAAATGGAGCTAAAAGGAAAGAAAATAATTGACTCGTATTCATTAGTTGAAGAGAAACTCAACTCTGAATGAATGCTATTGTTGCTCTGTCTGCTGGATGTTTAAATAGTCTATTGCTAACATGTCAGCCATGAGAGTTTGAAAGGTGATGATATGGCGTGCAGTATATGGCGTTCTGTCTGTCAGCTTGTTGTGGAATTCTTCTGCCCCCAAAGGGCCCAAAATATGACTGCAACTTTAATTCATGTTTTTTTGCTAATTGGCTAAATTGACCAAGCTAAACCACCAGAATGGTTTTTGGATATTATAATGCTGATGGCAGATTTTCACTATTTCCTGTCTCCTTTTCTCTGTTTCTCCTGGCCATGATGTAACCAGAGACACCCTTATTAAATTTAGCAGGGGAACCCGACCACACCACAGTACACATGGCCAGCGCTGGCTGCTGTGCCACAGTCATACCCACTGCTCATACACACACACACACACACACACACACACACACACACACGCTCACAGAGTGCGTCCTGCTGTGGTGTGGTTCAGAGCCCAGCAGCCTGTTCTGTGGCCCGTCTAACTACAGGGCTTTTCTGTGTGAGGTTTATTTTCGTGGATGCTCCGCTCTCTCCATGTTCTCCTCGCACAATGGGCTCGTTTACATGTGGCCAAAATCAAACACACACGCTGACATGGACGCAGGCTTTCGCCTCGCTTCGTTGTTGGCCTTTCGATGCATGGAGACTCGGGTTTTGACCACAGGCTTGTCCTCGGTCGCAATGAGAAGGGCCTTTATTCTCATAAGCTGGTGTTATTTTAGATCCAATCCTAACTTGTCCTTTTTGTGTCTTAAAGGAGAATGCTGGTGTTATTTAGAGCTTACAGTCCACTTACTTTTGTTTAATGTATCATATAGTCAGATTTTGTGATGTATGTGCATATTTCTTTTGATCTTCACTTTTCCATGTCAAACCTCCAGTGTTTTGGACTGAACAGCTGTACTGGTCAACAACAAAGACGCCCTAAATAGGAACTCGTGTATGTAATGATTTGGGTTTTTTTTTCATTCTATGGCTCTCCCTCATTCCAAAATGGGCAGATGCCAGTGGAATACATCCACTTCCAAATTCAGCAAAGTTTAATTAAAGTTTTTGCATTTATTTTAACTTTATGCAAAAGCTTTATTTAAATTTACTTAACCTCCACAAGCCAAGCTCCTGATTGTGGTGGTTACATTGCAATGAACTGATTTCAATCTGCAGTTTCAAGCCCTAAGGGAGGGATTCAGGTGGATGGCTGGGTGATTTGGATGACATGGTAGACCCAATCGGCCCCATCCAGTCCTGAGAAATAAAGCACTTGCAACTGCAGTTCCTCTAATGGCCTCTTGAGGCTGTGTGGTATAAAAACAGTTTTGGTTTCTATTGCTAATTTCCTCGCTTATGACAACTGTACGGGGGTGAATTTTTATGTAACTCACTCATTTAATTTTATCAAGGATTATAGAGTGTGCCAGTAAACCCGGAACTCCGTTAGCGCTTTTACCACTTCCGGTTCTCTGGTCTAAAAGTCAGTATGTTTTTTGAATGGGATTTTGGTAAAATGTCGGGGGACATTAAACATCATCACCCCCGAACAGGCGAGAGTGCTGGCAGTCCACCATTACAGCTTCTTATTTAGCTTAAACAGTCCGATTTCCCCATTATACAATGTTTTTAAAATAAAGCGGCCAAAATCAGTTGAAAGCTTAGTGGCGGTGACGTCAAGAGTCATGCAACCGTGGAGTAGTCATGTAGTCCGTTAAAGCCTAACGTTAGCTTTTTACTTCTGGCGATCGCATTTAAGCTTCAAATGTGGTATGAAAGGTGTTCATATGTTAAGATTATCTCGCTGAACAAAACCTGTAAATATCATAAACTTGTGTTAGCCACAGAGCTTATTTTCTGACATAATCCAAAACGCAATGCAAAAATCACATTCACTTTCTCTTCCAGGAACCAGCGCGATGCTAAACTTCTCGGTTTTGACGTCAGCCCTGGCACACTCTATTGTGACACATAATTAAGGGTGTGGCCACTTGAGTGACAGGCTGTCTGTGATTAGTGTCCTTGGGCAACGCGGTCTCACTCGTCAGACACCAACGAAAAAAGCCGTCCTTTCACATCGGCATGATGCGCAGCTGGCTGTTATAGTTTAACAGTGCCCTGTGGCGTCAGGGGGAAATGCTCCGAGACATATGAGATGATCTGGTAATTATAATGGTTTCAGTGGCTACTTCCATATTTTTTATACAGTCTATAGGCAGACCCCAATGATGTCCTCTCCCTTGCAACAGTCAGTGTCGGTTTCTTTTAACAACTGAGCTGATCTTTAACAAATCTTACTCAAGTACTTTTAGTTGTCCACACTCCAAACAGTCGTATGGGTAATTTTTGGCAGCACCGGCAAATGATTTTGTTGTTTAGATATAAGGATTTGCTGGGTTGCTGTCATGTTAAACAAGAAAGAAGAGCAATACATGGCCTGCTCTGATGTCTGATATCTCCAGCTCTCATGTGGGCAAACACAAGCATACAAGCAAGTTAAACCTGGATTACTGATAATAACTCAGACGAAGCATCACTTTCACCTGTTAAAACATTCAGTCTCTCTTACTGGAGCTCGGTGGGCTTTTTACAGGTATTAGCATCTTTCAATGTGAGTGATCCCCCACCAACATCTGCAGCAGGCGCAAAAAAGATTTAGACACAAATGTACATAATCAGCACCTACACAAGCAAACACACACTTGTTCCTGCAGGTGTACATGATTTGAATGAATCTGTGCACTCACACACAGGTAAACACACACACACACACATACGCACACACGCATTCCTCCCCAGCACAAAGTACACACACTGCAAAACCCACCTATACAGACTCATGCACCTGGCCTGTTGGCATCAGGTCTTAAAACCTCATTAGAAAGCCATCAGTTCTTCCATGACTCACAGTGCCGGGGGCGCCGCTGCTACCAAAGAGGCCCCAGCTCTGAGGATCCATACCCAGAGGGAGCGTACCAAGGCCTCGGTTGAGGGGAGGTGAAGCCGGGGCAGCTCTGGAGGCTCTCGATGGGGTAGGGCCAGGCTTTCTGTTAAAGCCGCTGAAATGGAAACAGAGGCCAAGAGCTTTGATACGGCTTTGTAGGCAGAATTATCTCCGAGGGCGAGATTAAGATTTTAAAGTAGGATAAATTGCTGCTAATCATCCTGCGCCTTCACAAAGTGTGATACTGCACGCATACATGAATCTCATGCACACACACAGCGCCGTATCTGAAATGATGAATCCTCAGTGGTCCTGTGGGGAAACTGGATACCAATCAGAAATTAAGTCCAGATGCACCAGAAGGGGGTTTATAATTTGTGTGATATGTGATCTCAATACAAGCATTTGAAGTACACAGTGAGCATCGTAAAACGTCTAACTGGACTAAACTTGCTGAAAAGTAAAAGTGGGACATGGATAAATGTTTAAGCATCTTCACGAACTGAGAGAGAAGAACAGAGATTAAGATTCAACCAGTAAAAAGAACACAGGCAAATATGTTCAAGAAGTTATATATATTTAGTTATATATTTAATGGGTTGAAGCTTTTGAAGTGTTTGCAAGCAGTATATAGGTCAATCAGCGTATTCACTGCTTGTTATAGGCTGTGTTTGACACATCACACAGACTACTGAGACACTGGTGACTTCTGGCTCTTTATATAGTGACATTTAACAATGGGAGAAGATTTAAAGACGGAATTTCCCTCCAACTGTTGTATTGAAACAACTTTTATTTTGCATTAGCTCTGTTCACATCATAAAGAGTCGTCTCTGCTACAACAGTGTTTTTTTTTTATAACCGCTTGTGGTTTGGGGCAATAAGATAATAAGGCATTGTATTTGCTATTGGAAAGGGTATTTGGTTAATGTAGAGCAGCTTGTTTGTTCACTGCTGGCTGGACGGCCTGTGGAGGGCTGCAGTACAAATCCAACTCTGGCTGAATGCGTCACAGCCCCAACCACAAGGAATGGGACCAAATATTGACATCCAGCTCTGAAAGCCAGAGCTGCTATAAAGCTCACATGTTTACCGCGGGAGCGCTGGTGATAAAGGCCTCGTTCAGACTGCCAGCCCAAATCTGTTTTTTGGCATATCCAGATTGTATCTAGATTAATTTTAGAAAGTCTGGGCAGCAAAAACATATGAAATGCGATTTTTGCAAATTGGATCCAAACCACATTTGGAGGTGCTTTAAAATCAGATTTCTACTGATGCGCCTCAGTCCGGACGCACTGGTCTTTTGTGCCACTCGCAGTGTGAAACACAACAATGACGTCAAATCCAGAGTGAGGAAATGCTGAGCAGAATCCATACTCTACAAGCAGAACGCTATGGAGAACAACAAGGATAAAAAAGTGCGATGGAGAAGCTCTGCACTGTGTCGTGACCTCCATTGCTCATACTTTGTTGGAAAGCTGCGTCACCAGCATGGCTACGTAGTTACTGATGCCTACGTTGTTACCACAACAACTCATGTCGATAGGGCGGTGATGTCTGGGCACACAAATCTGATCGGATCACTTGCAAATAACAGTGCAGAGAGTCTATCCTACAGATTTGTTTTGCGAAACAGATCTGTTTTGCCTGCAGTCTGAACGTAGCCTCAGTGTCCCTGCATCCGCTGGACTCCACCCAGGGGAGCCGCTCGTTCTGCCTACCCAGCATGGTCAACTACATGTCAGCCTCGGGTCATGCCCTCATCACTGCAGCAGTACATCAAACCTGTCAACGGTCCACTTCACAACAAGGATGTTGACTTGCCAAAGCCAATACTGTTACAGTTTGTGTGGATCCATGAAGAATCCCCCTTAACACCAGATATTTGTCTTCAAGCTGCCATGTTGGATATATTCCAGTCATTTTGTGATGTTGTAATTTCTGTTTTCACATCCATATTTCCCCCTCTCTTGTTCAATTCACATGCATTTTATCACTTCAATTATTGATTCATAAACATTTTCATCACTTCATTGTTTTTTTTCAATTATTTATTACTTTCTTTAAATGATAAATGTCAAATTTGTGTTGTAAATAGTGAATAATGAATGTGAGATAGGGAAAATGATGAAACATGGCTCTGTTGTCATCGCACAACTGTTTCAATCTAATCACTTGATAATTTATCACTCTGTTTTTTCATTTCACATCCATGTTTACTGCTCTTGTTTTCAACTCAGATGCATTTTCATCACCTCCATCTTCATCAGTTAATTTAGTTACTTCCAACCCTCATATGTCTCAACTTAGTTAGTGATTTCCTACATTTTCCAGAACGCTGTTTGGCATTATGAAGAAAAGGCTTTATGGTTTCATTCAGCTGGGTGTTATAGTATGGACTGTGACACATGTAAGAAGGATTTTCGAAGGTCTTTGGCCTTTTTTACACAGAAATCATACCACTGAGCCTCTAAGAGGTCCCTTCTTTACACGACAGCATCATGCCGCTCCTGTTTCTGATTTGAGATAGCATGCTGGCATCCTGAAAGCAAAAGAGGCAAGACAGGCGTGACGTATAACACAGCACTGTCAGCCTCTAGTGTGACCTATGACATAGATGTCGGCAGTGCTTTATAAAAAATAACAATGGCATGACATGACAATAGTAGTCATTTACCGTCCCTGTTATATGGCGGCTGATCTCGTCTTCTGCTCAGTAGTTAAGGAGCTCGCGGACGTCATTGCTTTCCCTGTTTGTAGACATTTTCAGCTGCTGAGCTTCTTTGAGTTAGCTGCTAACTGCTATTAGCTGCTTTTAAAATCTCCTGGACGAGGGGTGCACACATAATTCGTCATCAAAATGTCGCATCAGTACCGTCCATGGTCCTGTGCTGTCAGCTGTCCCTTTTACACAGACGCTGATTCGGCGCTGGTACTACCTCCACTGCCGACTTAAAGGCGACAACTCTTTGATATTTATTTTGAACATATATATGGCGAGACATGCCATGATCATACATTTTACACAGATCCCAGAGGCAGATTCCTGCTTTTAACAGGCAGTGTTAAAGGGTTTTTTGAATATTCTGAAGATCTGAAAGGGATTTGCAAGGTACTAAGGAACACGTACATAGATGACACAATATACATTCCTGCCAATGGTTTCACTCTGTTCCAACGATCTACAGGTGGCGGTAATGAAACAAGAAACACCACGCGGGGGAGAAGAAGATGGCTACCAAGTAAACATGGATGTAAACAATGAAAAAAAATCTGCTTTGCAAATGTTTCAAGAGGAAGGAAATGCACTCAGCATGTTTCTTAGACTTCAAGGATACACACAGTGTGTTTTGATGAGTAACACTTGATGTAAACATAACTTTTGTTTGTTTACAAGAAAAACCCACGGGGCCTCTTTAAGTCTTCATGCTCTTGTCCTCGGGTGGCACTGCTGTCATTGTTTGGTGAGGAGAGGGGCTGAAAAGATGGACTGTTTAGACTGGTTACTCTGCTTGATCTCTGCTGTGTTGACCTGCCTTCTGTCTAACTGACTGTAATGTATTCAGTGTGGCTGATGACACAGTCCCGGTTGTTATACTGACACATCTTCCTGTTTCAATAAAAGAAGGGCTGCACATGTACGTATAAAATATTTGATCGAGGGTCGACCAATCATTGCTACATTAAGACCCATTTCATTAACTAACCATTTTATATGCAGGCATCTGACAACAGAAACAGAAAAATATTTCAGTGATAGGTATTATGTAAATGGTTATACTGATGTACAAAATAAACAGCCGGGTGTTTTTGTTTAGAAATACTTAAAAAAATGCAGCCTTTTTGTACCACATGGGGTAACATACTGTGTTGGCCAGTCAAACACATGATAGCTCACATTTATGGACATAACTTCGTAAGGTGAATAATGCATTTCCACTGTATTCATGGAAAATGTAATGAAGGTGGATAAAATGTTTGTTACTATATTAACTCTGTAGAGTCGTAAAATTCTTGTAGTTTTATGAACTGTACTGCAGCATCTGATAAACCTTTAATCTCATGGGTTTGTTTCTCAAACCGGACATCAAATTCCTGGGTCTTATTTTATCTTCTCAACTGCCACAACACCAACATCATTCCCACATCAACATACTGTTCTTATTTCCAGGCCATCAAATACTGCAGTTTTTTTTACACCCCTCAACATGTTATATTGACGCCAAAGGCACCCTTTAGCGTCTGTATGAGGCCACAGATGTATAGCAATAACAAGATACCAGACCCCAATAAGGAGCCTATGGAGTATGATATATGGATGGGCGGTGTCAGTTAATAATGTAACCGGACGGCATCTGTTTGATAGGCCGAGGACGCCATCAGTTTGAAACGCTGCCAGAAACAATGCAATATAAGGAGCTGAAAAGTCCCTCAAGGGCAGGCGGAAAGGCCTGTGGATGGGTCAAACAAACCCTTGACTTTCACCCGAGAGCCCGGCATATATTTCCTGTATGAATGTAGAGCCAAAATATCATGTTATTTTCTAACCTTAACATGTGCTTTTGTAGCACATGGAATAAAAACAAAAATATGTCATGTTACGCTATGTAACATACGTACTTATCTTAACCTGAAACGTGGCCTTTTTTTTCTAAACCTAATTAAGTAGTTTTGTTGCCTACTTAACTGCGACTGTTTCACAATATTAACCATGTGTTACAATGTGTTTCAGCTGTGCGTCATAGATATGCTAAAGGGTGTTACGTGGAGCTCGGACATCCAGAGGGAGCTCGGAGTAGAGCCACTGCTCCTTTGTGTCGAAAGGGGTCAGTTGAGGTGGTTCAGGCATCTGATCAGGATGCCTCCTGGGCGCCTCCCGCTGGAGGGGTTTCGAGCACGTCCCACTGGAAGGAGGCCCTGGGGCAGACCCAGGACACACTGGAGGGATTACATATCTCATCTGGCCTGGGAACGCCTTGGGGTCCCCCAGGAGGAGCTGGAAAGCGTTGCTGGGGAGAGGGATGTCTGGGGTGCTTTGCTTGGCCTGCTGCCCCTGTGACTCAGCCCTGAATGTGTGGATGAAAATGGATGGATGGATGGATGGATGGATGGATGGATGGATGGATGGATGGATGCTATGTGGGTCAGTGTGAGACGCAGAGGGGTGTCACAATCTTTTGGTGTTTGATGAACTAAAATTGAGAACAGGTTAAAGTATGACAGTGTAACTTTTGGTCTGAATTTAACTTTAATGTCTAAACTGTGGTTTAAATAAAATCATACCATGCAACAGTGTCTCAAAAACCTTCATCCATGCTACAGTGTCAGACCTTCATATTTATATGTACTCACTCTGTAGAACGGCCTGCAACAACTCTCAGGGGGAAAAACACCCACTTAGTGTGGATGAAAGCCCAAAACAGAGACAGAAAAAGACAGGTTTCAAATGTATCGACAGTAATGTGGACATGGCTTGTTTGTCACTGCTGGTAAAAGTGGAGTCAAGGTCACTGAACCCACGCAGATTTTCTTTGCATTTAAAAATCAATGCTGTTTGTGCAGAGATGTACCCTAGTGTATATGTGTGTGTGTGTGTGTGTGTGTGTGTCCTTCAAATCACATGCTGATTGATGTGCACTTGATTCAAACCCTCTTTCCTTCTGTTTGAAATTCTCTGCCATCGTTGATAACAAGCTCCGGCAGAATCGCCCCTTTCACATTTCGACAAAATGATAGGTCAGAAGCTTAACAGGGTACAATTACGTGACAATTTCCCTCATCCACATGTTCCATCACAAACACAAAGCTGGCCGTGCGCTGTAAATGCCCAGGAGTTCTCTATAAATACGCGTCTTTTCTATCGGCCCTTTGTGCTACTCAGAATGGAACTTGTAATTGTGTGCCGCTTCTTTTGGAGGCAACAGCACTTTCCCTGCAACAGCTGGAGAGTGACGATGCACACACAAAGATCCCACACACACACACACATACAGTGTACGCCAGTATGTATGCATGTATGTGTGCAGGCATGCATGTGTACACAGAGAATCCTAATTTTCTGCTTACAAAAGCTCTGGATCCTCTGGGGCTTATAAAGGCTTGTGGGGTTTTTGTCTGGCTTCTTCAGAATGTCTTCAACCCGCTTGGATTTTCTTTTAACCTTCAAAATAACAGATTGCGGTGTATGCAGGCTTCCATGCGAGCCTCTTTTCTTTAGGCGATATGGGCAGAAGGTGGGGCCTGCAGCTGTGTCAATAGGCTACCAAGCAATCCTAAAGCAGCCACAAAACCCTGAAAACTGCCTTTTATGTTGGCCTTCTGGCTAAAAGACGGGCCTGTTTACACTTTGCTCTTTGTAAAAAGCCTTACACCTGTGTTTGGGGGAGGGAGGGGGGACGTGTGCAGCTTGGTGTGAAGGTGTGTGCATGTACCTGTTGAGTGATGAGCAGCACCTGTTGTGTAAATGGACCCTGTGAACTCTGACAAGTCTTATCTTTGGCACAATTAGTAAACTGTTAGTAATGATGGAGGGAGAGAAGAAGAGAAGAAAACTTCACTGATATATTCCATTTGATGTTTGTCTCATTGTCACATCTTGATTTATTTCAGAATGCTACATCCACAGCTTTTTCACCACTGCATGATATTCCACATTATATTCAATAACATTTGCACCGTTAAGTTTATCTTTTTGCTCACCCAAATTACAAGACAGTTGATTTTTCTCACTGCACCCAACAGATGTTTTTGGTTTGTATTTTTTTTTTTTAAGATTTTGAGAACATTTTCATGTCATAAAATTACTTACAAATTCCTTGTACTCGTATAAAAATTCTTCTTACCAGTGTCCCAAGGGCCCGTTTCACCAAAAGAGTCACATGCAAACTGGAATTTGCAGCATGAGCTCACTTCCTCGCTCATTTTGAGATGTTTCACAGGGAAACACAAAAGCCCGAAAAAGTAAAAAGAGCAATCAACAGTTATGTTATTGAGGTTTTAACTAGAACTGCTTTCAGTTTGATGCCATTTAATGTTATTTATAAAGCTCAATATCACAAATCACAATTTGCCTCAGAGGCTTTACAGCATCCCTCTGTCCTTGGACCCTCACAGCAGATAAGGAAAAACTCCCCAGAAAAACCCTTGAATGGGGAAAAATGGTAGAAACTTCAGGCAGAGCAGGCTGAGGAGGGATCCCTCTTCCAGGATGAACAGACATGCAACACATGTGGGTACAGAACAGATCGACATAATAGATGTACAGTGATCCATATGATAAAATGATACATAAAGAGAGGGCATAATGGCAAGGTATTCCTGCTTTGAACAGGCAGTGTAAAAGGGGATTTAGTTACTTGTATTCCGTTATTCCGTATTCCGTTTTGTAGTGCATTTATTTTGAAAGAGACTGTATGTAAATGGTAAACTTCCTGTGAAAATAGAAGTGTATTTTGAAAGAGGACAATGCATGGAACAGGCAGAACTTGACACAGTATCCCAGAATGTCAACACGCACTCAGGGTACCTTTCACACCGTATCTGGACCAACATTTGGTCACATATTGACCAAACATTGACATGTGACGAGGTCGGAGTGAGAATGTGTTGCAACATTTGTTTTCTGATTGGGTCTTATCAGTCCCAACCTGTCCTTCCATGATCATGCCTCTATCACATTACCCTTTTCCGGAAGAGAACAAACATTAGCCTTGACCAGCTATGTTTTCAGCTGCCTTGACACCAGGGGCGATTGCTCTGAGACAACAAGGGAGGCTTGAATTTACATTGAAATAAGAATTTACACTGCATTAAATGTGCGCTAGGATGTGTTTACCATCATGACTATGATGTTCAAATGTCAGCTGTTTATCACCAGTTTTCAAACGCGACCTCCCTGTCATACATTCTTGTGTCAGCACGGTGGACGCGGAGCCTCCAAGCATTCCTATGAGACAGCGCTGAGCAGGTTTGTTTCATGCAGTAAAGTGCTATGGACTAGTCAAGTCTAAGGATGTCAACAGCTCAGATGACAGGCTAGCCCTAACCTGAGAGTGTGTCACTGAAGGAAACAAATGGAGGAAAGAATGGCACGAGAGAATAATACAGGTAGGCCAGCTTACCAGGTCCACAGGCTAGGTGCATTCAGAGGCTGGTCAGTCAGTCCAGGCACCACCAGCTCTGGCAGCGGCTCCCGGTGAGTGGCGAGCTCCGTCCTGGCTCTTCCCAATAGTTAAGTTTTTTTTTTTTTTTTTTCGGGCATTTTTAGCCTTTAATGGATAGGCAGACAAGCATGAAAGGGGGAGACAGAGAGGGAGTGACATGCAGCAAAGGGTCACAGGCTGGAGTTGAACCCGGGCCACTGCGGCAACAGCCTTGTACATGGGGCGCCTGCTCTAGCACTAAGCCACCGGCGCCCCCCAATAGTTCAGTTTTATGTAGTTAAAATGGATCCGAAAACAAACATAAACTGGTTTGGCTCTCAGTCTGTGGCTTGGCTGGGTGTGTGTGTGGCTGTCATCCTCTTCAGCGGCACTTTCAAATCGGGGCAACTCCTCATGACATGGCAGCCAATATTTTCCTCTGCCGCACTCACACACCTGAATCTTGTCACCTCATTAACTAACTCCAGAGGGTGCGTGCGCACCTCAATGATGTGACGTAAACAAACACACAGCTCAACCATACCTTTATTTCTCAGTGGAAACCAGTCCAAAATGTAAATGAAAGACAAGGAAAAGGAAAAGAAAAGAGGAACTATAATCCCCCTATCACTCCTAACAAAAGTGAGATGGTCATTGGATAAATGCGTCAAAATGGTCACTTCCATGGAGGCTCAGCTTCCCTGGGACCTAATGAAGCGGTAGGCGGGAGAGGACGCTCGGTGTCTGCATGATGGTTGGAGGAATTGTCTAAAAGGCTGAACCCCTTTGTGATTGACAGCGCTTCGCATTTTGAGCTCAGTCCCATGCGGATACTTGTGAGTGGAGTCTTCTGACAGAGTGCCATCTGGAGTTCCTTATTTCCATAAGCCATATAGCTCATTTTCACCGTATATACACAGTTCAGGTGTTTAAACCCATCTGAAAATCTCTGAGGTGTGTGTTGCTGTGGTTCTATGGCATGAGTGTGGTTGAAAAATGGCTTCAATTAAATGTTCCTTTTATAAGTTACTGCCTCGCTACAATATGACAAATTTTATGATGTAAACTTAAAGTGAGCTTCTTCTGTTTGAAAGACCAGCAGCCACCGCTGCTTGACACCCTCTTACTCGTCTTCCTTTAAGTCAATGCAAAGAAATCACCAGTGTCTTGTTCAGACGACAAAGATTTCTCTAAAAACGGAAACGTCTGTCCTTTGCGTTTTAAAAAACTTCTGCGTTTATATGACAACGTTATTGAAACGATCCCCGCTCACACGGAGCCGCAAAATCTACTGGAAACGCTGTAGTATGCACGCCAGGCCCAATGGGTGGCAGTGTAAATTTGCAAAGCAACACCACGGCATGACGCCATGTGCCTGCACTGAAGCGCCTTCCTCTACAACGCGGTGATTACAAACCAAAACAAAGAAGACACAATGGCGAAAGCATGCACAGATAACTTTATCTGGATGGATGACGAGTTGGAGTTGCTACAGTAACAGATCTACACTTCACTTCAAATCAACAGGGTGAGCAGCACAAACACAGCTCGGCATTGTTGTTGTGACGGTTGGCATGCCTAGTGACTGGAACCGTAATGCTCATGTGCGAAAAGTCTCCGTTTTCAGAGGAACTGCATATTGCAAGTTTACATGACAACAGAGACGCTGCCGTTTTCCAAATGTTGCACTCTGGAACCCGTTTTCAAAACGCTGTGTTTTCAGGCACCCAAGACGCCGATGTTGTTTAAACGATTGGCCAAAACGCAACTAAAGTTTACTGTTTTCAGTTGAAATCATTGTCGTATAAACGGGGCCTTACTTTTCACAGTTGCTGTTCTTCCTCTGCAACTAAGCAACCAGCTGCGAAGTAGACAATCTGCCTCCTGTTAACACCAGCACATGCATGTCCAGTGGTTCCCAGCTGGTGGGTCGTGGGTCCATTCTGAATGGACTTCAGCTAACTTGCAAAAGTGTCAAGTTTGTAAAAAACACACTTTATTTGGAAGTACAATGAATTTTCGGCACAGACCTTTTATTTTGGAAACCTCCGTTTTAAAAGGCTGTAAAATGGCAGTGAAAAATTGAAGCAACTTTTAAAGATACAATAAATATTTTTTGTTCATGCTTGCAGGTTTAACTGCAGGGACTTTATTATACTGATTGTCTATATTAAAGTATATGATCTCTTCAACCGAGACATCATTAAAATTCACCTTTTTTTAAACACCATTGAACAGTTGATAAAACATTTTGCTGCCCTTTGAACTCGACTGCTCTCTCATACTTTTGTTTTATTTTTGAGAAAGCTAGTAGAAGCACTATTATTATCGTCCTTAGCTTGGCTTTAACTGAGCATTCCAAGACTACAGAATACTGTAATGCAGACATATCGAGGGTTAAGGCCTGAAGACATAATAACCTGAAGTTTACGCTGACAGTACTCGTTAAATACCAAGAGAAACAACTAAATAGCAAAAGCAAATAAGTGACCTGGCACCAGCCCCAGCCATTGTGTTGGCACAGCCCAAATCCAGCTGGCCCAGCCACTGGCCACAGAATTCATTTCATGCTTCATCTCTTGGCCTAAAGAGCCGAGACTGAAAAGGCCGCAGTGATAATTGTGCTTCTGAATCCGCCGTGAACAAAACATATTTTTTTACAAGGAGGGGGCTGGAGGGGGAGACGGGCGAGCATGCTGACATATCCATATCACACACACACCCTCAAGACACATACACGAGATCTCAGAGACCTTTAATCAACAGTGCAATGTAATGAGAGTGTTCTTCTCATTACATTAATTTACCCAGAGCAACAAGCACACATTGGGAGCTGCTGGGGGGTTCAGTGTCCTGCGCAAGGATGCTTGGACATGACGGGGGAATTGAAGCAACAACCGTATGGTTTATATTAACTCACCCCACCACCTGCGCTACAACCACCTGGGTTCTCACAGACTTTTACAAGATGCACACTGATAAGAATTAATAAACGTGTGGACCCTTAACACACCGTCAATAATGAACAATTAAAGGGGCAGTTCACCCAAATTACACACACGAACAAACCCTCTGCTCTCACTTATAGCTGCTGGGATGCAGCAGCTAACTGAGATCCAAACAAATCCCTCATTGCAGATCGTTTTGGTTGTGTATCTTTAGGTTATTTGGATGAATTAATTCTTTTAATCCAGCCTCATCTTTAAGAGTTTTTGTAAATAATATGTGTTGTGCACAAAATGCAAGAGGAACCCGTTTTACCTCTCCAGGAAACAATAGCTGGAGATGAACCAACAAGAAACCAATTCCTGATGAACAGCAATGTGCTGAGCAGCGATTCTGGCAGGAAATGTGAAGCTCTGAGGCCCAGACAGAATTCATCATACACATCCATTGTTTACTTGTAAAACTAAGGAATAAACATCTCGAGCTGCTTCTCCACTCGTTAAACCATTAGGTCGTATGAGAGCACTATGGAGTCAAGTTTACAGTATTGAATAAAAGAAAAAAAATGACAAAGGTAAATTACTTCCATACATTTTAACAAACAAACAAATAATATTTAAACAAACATAATTTAACATTTAAACAAATAATACATAAATAAATGAATAAATAAAAAGAAAATCCACTTGAAAAACTGTTAACACACAAACACCACAATAGTTGTGAGAGTGTGTGGAATTTTTCTGTAAACAAAATACAAGAAGTGTTGGGAACAAGTCAAATATTTGGCCATACAAGTGGGGTGATCACCCTGCACTGAAATAAACTGGACAATCAGTACGTTTACATGGACAGTTTAATTCCACTTTTAATCAGAATGAAAGGCCATTCCGATTAAAAGTGGTCATGTAAACGGTCATTCCGATTGAAAATTGAATCCAATTAAAGGGGGTGGTTTATTCCCTTTGTCATTCCGAATGAAAGAATTTTGGTTTATTCCCTTTGTCATTCCGAATGAAAGAATTTTGTCTGCATGTATACACTCATTCCTCTTTAAGTTCATTCCAGTCTTTCTGCGCATGCTCGTTTCCTTGCACTTCTGGCACAATGACGTATATAGCGTGCATAGCAATGGGCTGCAAAGCAACGGGCTGCATAGCAACGGGCTGCATAGCAACGGGCT
>NC_065506.1:44474793-44496377 GCF_006386435.1 Epinephelus moara | reverse complement strand
GAATAAAGGCGATTAAACTGATCTCCCGTGTAACCCTCATTTGGAATGAATATTTCCCATGTAAACTACCTGGAAAAACTTTAATTCCGAATGATTTCATTCAGATTTATTTCATTCTGAATGAGAAGCCATCATGTAACCGTAGCCAGTGTTTTTAAATACCTAATTCTTGGTTTCATAAATCCATGCAAGTTTGGCACTGAAAGTTAAAAAAAAAAACCTGCAGACAGACAGAGTTAGTAACTAGCTTGGGTTTTCCTCAGGACTCTGTAGAGACAAAAACAGAGCTAAAAGAGAGAAAATATTGGAAGGGGCGGCTGGCTATCAGGAAGTTCAGGAAGATAACTGGGTGGCTGGTCCATTCCAGGTGGTCATAGAGTTTTTATTTTTCAGATTCTGATGTCAGTAGTTACTGCATGGTCCTCAGCCTTGGCATGCAGCATGTGCCATGTGGCATATTAGTGTTAACATTACTGCCAAAAAAAAATTAAAAAAACCCAACTTGTCAAATACCAATGGTTCACCAGTGGTACGCATCACACTATGACACTCTAGGAACCCCTTTAGCATCTCAGGGAGAGCATATCAGTTCCTTTGCTTTACATGTGTAGTGTTTTTTCAAAATTAACTTTTGTGTTCACAGGAAATATACAATTTCTGATGGTTTCATGCGTACATTTTCTTTTTAAAATAAAGTCCCACTGTAGGTTTACTTGGTTTTTAGGATTACTTTGTTAGGTTCACACAACAAAAGAAAAAGCACTTGAGTACATTTTGAAAAAAGAGCATGATTTGAGTTAAAATAAGTATGTCACATGACATGCTACTTTATAATTTAATGATGACTTTTGGGTTCACACAGAACATGAACAGTGGTCTCCTGGGTCAAAGTCCTGTGTTTGTTTGACTCATCTGTCTTTACCACCGTATACAACATCAGTAGCTCAGACCATCTAATAATAACATGACCTTAGTGTGTCAGCATTTGACAAGTTGGGAGTTAGAACGGGCTAAAAAACAACGGAACAACACCTTCTCACTCCGACCTCGTCACATATCGACATTTGATCATGGACTTTCCACGTCTAGATACAATGTGCAGAGTACCCTAGGTGCTTTGATTGTTGGCTTTGTGGGACTCCATGTCAATTTCTACCTGTTACATGCATTGTCTTTTTTTAAATACACTTCTGTTTTCACAGGAAAATGCATTACACCAGTACAACACCACAAATTGAAGTTTTTTTCCTTCAACAACAAAAACATGGTTGGGTTTAGGAAACAAAGAACAGGGTTTGGCTTTACAATCTTATGGGAAGTGAACATCGGCCTCCTGGGTGAAAGCTTGTGGTTGTTGGACCCCTCCACCACCCCTCCTACCCGCCCTACTCTGACTTCCGGTGCCTTAACTTTCATTGTTGTTGTCCCACCCGTTTCCCCCTGACAACGCCAGCCACCATTAAACAATAACGGCAACTGGCTGCGTATCATGCCGACATGAAAGGACAGCTTTTTCCGCCGGCAGTCACTGACCAAGTGCCGGATTTTGACTACTTCAGAATGAGACCGGGCTGAATGAAAATGTGTCTCAATAACTGCTGGATGTGTAAATAAACAACAAGTCCTTACAAGTGCTAACAAGTTCATCACATCACCTTATAAGATGATGATATGTCATGTCCCGCCCCCCGTCGACCAAATAAAATCAGTTACTGCAGGTTTAAACTCTGCTCTCTTCTCAAAACTGAATTGTTGCCAACCAAACTGGTAAAAAATGTCCACTTGATGATACATAATTCCAATTCATGAAACATAATATTCATATAATTAGTTTCATATTATCTTCTAAGCATACATTTTATGGGATGTTGCAGCTGATTAAACCGAGACAAACAGACACAGAACCACAAACATTTGTTTGGCAGCCAGACTCTCAGCCTCTGTGTCAGAATGTCTTTTTGGTTTTGTTTCTTGGAGTACGCAGGCAGGGAAAGTTAGAGAGGTCACCTTAGGTCACCCAAGGTTTGATCCATGAAACTCTCCCTGTTCATGCGTCCTTGAGCAAAAAAACGAAACTAAAGTGCTCACTCTCTGGGTCGCAGGGGTGAGAAGGATCAACCTAATGAGACATGAAGCTCTGCCGGCTTCAGCGCTGCTACTGCTGCTTCTCTGTAGACTCTGTGAGATCCCTCAGAGGAATATTCAGAGTAATTACACACTGTCTGCGCTGTCTAATATTGCGACTGGGTGCTCTAAATTCCTGAAAAATTCATAAACATGCACTCTGGCCCGCAGCAATTGTTTGGACTGTTTGCTTTCATATGGTATTATTCGAGCCGCTGTGTGTTGAACACTTCTGACCGTAACAATTCTGTTCTCGAATTATAAGTGTGGTAGGGGTCTACTGAGCTGTCTGGCGCCATCGTCCTCCTAAACATGTCATTACTGTAACCACAAGGTCAACACAGCACAACCCCGCACACACATTCACTTAACTAGATATCAGTGCTGCCACAATATTAAAACATGAACAATACATCAACAAAAGCTTCATGAAACACACCACAAATAAACCTCAATGGTTGTCATCATTATGTTGAGTGTATTCTATTAATCTGCAGTGTGCTATCTGTATTTGTAACAGCTTCTTATGGCCGTTATATTTGTAAAAATAATCAACGAATTAGCCAATAATGAAATGATCTTTAGTTGATGCCCATGAAAGAGCAATTTAAGGCCTTAATAAAATAGTTGGGAGTGAAATCTGCCGTGACTGCATCTCTAAAGCTCTCGATTCAACACATTACGTCTTTGTTCCATCCGTAAACTGAAATATAAAAACAACAATCTAACAGAGAGATATGAGAGTGGTATTGATTTTCTCATCTTGCTCTTGGCAAGAAAGTGAATAAGCTCTTTCCCAAAATGTCAAACTATTCATTTAACCAGACCTCAGCCAGGGTGGCGGCCCAGAAAATGCTAAGACAAGATTTTTTTTTTTTTCTTGTTGAAGATTGAGGATTTGTTGTCTAATTTTTCTTCATGTGTTGAAGTCTTGAGGCTCAAAAGGCATTTGCTTGTAACAGACGTCATTCTAAGGCTGCACATTAATGACTGACCCTCACTCAGACACCAATAGGTAATTTGATTGTCTATTTATTGTCACAAAAATGTCACAAAATAAGGATTTAAGAAATTAGATGAGATAAATGAGAGGAAATATAGGATCCTTACATTTGTGGGGCTGGAACCTTTCAATGTCGAGCATTTTAATGCCATTGATTAATGACTTTAAAGGTCCAGTGTGTAGGATTAAGGGGGCTTTATTGACATAAATAATATGTGATACTCATTACTAGGTTTTTACGAGTGTATAATCATCTGAAAATAAGAATTGTTGTGTTTTTGTTACCTCATAATGAGCCACTTATATCTACATACAGAGTGGGTCCTCTTCCTGTGTCCACCATGTTGTTTCTACAGTAGCTCAGAACGGACAAACCAAACACAGGCCATTGGTGTTATCATCATTTTCCTACACGCTTGGCACACAGGAGAAGTTTCAGTTGGTTGCAATCTGTAAGCTCACCACTAGATGGCACTAAATCCTTCACACTGGACTTTTAATCAGCACAAAAATTGAAATGTACAAACAACAATCTGACAGAGAGATATGAGAGTGGTATTGATTTTCTCATCTTGCTTTTGGCAAGAAAGTGAAGAAGCTCTTTCCCAAAATGTCAAAGCACTCATTTAACCAGACCTCAGCCACGGTGGCGGCTCAGAAAACGCTTAGACGAGTTATTTTTGTCTTTAAAGATTAAGGAGTTGCTGAGTAATCTGAAGCTCAATGGGCCTTTGCTTGGTACAGATGTCATTCCAAGACTGCAAAATCAATAGCTGACCCTCACTCAGACACTGAAAGGTTGAATTGATTATCTATGATTGTCTTTCAAATGTCACAAAATAATGATTTCAGAAATTAGATATGAGGTAAATAAGAAGAAGTGTTGCAAATCCTCACATTTGAGAGGCTGCAACCTTTAATTTTATGTGATAAACTATTTTAAACAATCAATTATTAAATTTCAAACTATAGCTTAAACAGACAGCATCTTTGGTTTGTACGGAAAGGTCTTGCATCATCAACCTACCAGGTAGTGACAATGCAAATAAATCATTGTTGTTCAACAGCATTAGCACTGTCAACAAAACCAATCACCATTTCTCAGTAGCAGAGCAGGGCGAAGGACTCCAGATAACATTGTAACATTTTGTGGATTTCAGTTTCAAAAGACATTTCGGCAGTTCATCTTTTCCAGTACAGTAATTTGAAATAAAGTCAGTGGCACATACAGTAGCACTGTCTGTGTTGGTACCAATTGGTAAAAACTCTTAACAACGTCTCCTGGGTGAGTGTGTGTGGCCTCTGAGGCGAGGAGGAAGAAGAGCAAAAGCCCGGTTTTGCTTACAGGAGTGATAGTTTACCCTGCAGATCTTAAGGGCACTGCTAGCAGTGCTTGAATGCTAATCCCCGCTCTGTCAGCATGGTGGTAGTGGGAGTGTGAAGAGGTTTATTTTGTTCTGGAGACTGGAGTCATGAAAAAGGAGGAAGAGGGGGAGAACCTCATAGATCCCAGCTTTGGAAGAGAGAGTGGGACACAGCTAGCTGCTCTTTGGTCTCCAATCCCCCAGAGTTTTACTTAACCTTATTTCTCCTCGGTACTCCCCCCGTCCTGTCCTCTCCTGCTCCCCCTGCTCCCACCGTCGGCTCTGACAGACTGGAGGAAATGAACGTCTGCAAATTGGCCTCGGTAGCAAGGCAAGGGTGACTCCAAGACCACGTCGGCTCTGCTTTCAAACCAGCTATAGCTTGCGGTCTCTCGCCCAGCTCCTCTGTCTCTGTCTACTGTATTAAATTAGCATCAGAAAGCAGCCTGTTTGGACGTACAGCTGATTACGGTCTTTGGGCTTTGTGTTTATATTGGACCATATAAGAGTGCCTATTAGTGGTTAATAATAATGGAGTACCACGTGAAAGGCTGCAATGTGAACTATTTTATGTCTTAAGCAGCCCCGGCCTGTGTGTGTGCTTCAGACTGTGCCTTCTCAGGTCGTGTAACGTTTGAGGCAGAAGTGTTTTAATGCACTCTGAAGTACAGTTTTATAAACAGGCTTTCAGATCAACACTCATTAGATTACAATGTAATCTGAGTGCGGGGACCTTTTGCATATATTGATGCAGTGATGTTGCTGAATTTCACTGCTGTTTGTCAGTCTTTTAACAAGATATTCCTAAAATTTTGACTGACATTTGTTGGACAGAGAACCCTCCATTAAAGTAAACAAGTCTGGGGGAGTGAGAGAAGCTGCAGTTTCATCAGCTGTCACAGTTTTTACATTTGATTTCAGGCTGTTTTTATCCACTGTTTGTACATAGACCTATGAAAAATAATGCACCACAATTCAGATATAACCCATGTTATCATGAGCCAGTAATTAACTCCAAACTCGTCACATATCGACCTTTGGTCATAGACCCTCCACGTCCAGGTTCGATGTGAAAGGTACCCAGGGTGCATTGGTTGTTGACGTTCTGGGACGCCGTGTCAAGTTCTACTTTTCAAAAAAAAATGCACTCCTATGTTATTTGTTCCTCCAACAATTACCGCACGTGGTTGGGTTTAGGAAAAAATAACAGGGTTGGCTTTAGAAGCTTATGAGATACTAACACCGCTCTCATGGGTGAAAGTCGGTGTTTGCTCGACCCATCCGCCACCCCTCCTGCTCGCCCTACTTGGCCGTTAGACTATGACAGCAACCAGCTGCGTATCACGGCAATGTTAAAGGACGGCTTATTTCGACAGTGTCTGACGATGCAAGTCACTGCCTAAGTGCCAAATTTCAATGACTTTGGAGTAAGGCCGGGCTGGACCAATGCCCTGACAGGACTAAAGACGGAAGAAGTGTAATGAAAGGAGGCAGGTTGCGGTGGTGGATGGGTCAGAAAACATAGGACTTTCCCCCAAGAGAACGGTGTTCAGGACTGTGTGAAACCAAGCCAGCTTTGAGTTATTTTAAGGTACATCATCATCATGTTTCTTTTGTTGAATCTGACCCACTCAACTTTATGTTCAGTATGTAATGTCATTCATAAGGTGCTAATTTGTTAGATATCGAAGGAACCATTGTACGAGGATACGTTTTTTATCTACAATACATCAATTCCAGTCATCCCAGAAACACAAAACAAAACTTCCAGTATTCTGCTCATGTTAGGACCATTAACTGTAAAAGTTTCAGCTTTGTTTCTGACATAAAATTCTCTTTTCCATTAGTTTGTTTGTCAAATAAACTAAATACTACAATATCTATGAGCCTCAGTTAAAGCTGCTGTTGAAAAGATACACTATATGGCCAATAGTAAGCGGACACCACCCCCACCACATTCCATAGTTTTGAAATGAGATGTCAAATAATCTCATGAAGTGTGATGTGTTAAGTATCCACACACTTTAAGCCACATATTGAGTGCTAATTCATTCTGTCTAGTTATATGGAATTGTGTATTTTGTAATGCTAATTCTATTATGATTATTATTATTTAAATGATTATGATTATTTGAAAAAAAAATCTTAATGTAAGGGCACTGCTTTGGTAAAATAAATGTGTAATAAATATAGACAACAACAGTTTGTTGTTACATTCAGAAAAAAAACCCCCCACTTTGTAGTCAGCTCAACATCCCAAAATTCTGTAATGGCAAAGCATGATTTTTAATATTTTGATTGACTTCTTTGTACTGCAATGCTTCTTTTGACTTGTAGTTATACTGGACCTTAATATCACTTTGTATCTTTGACGTTTTCTCTAATGCACCTGAGTTTTCTTTTTTTTTTCATGCAGTTGGTCATTATTTTGTACTGATAATTTAAACAGAAGAGTTTGACATATTTCCGGATGTTAGAAATGCTTCAACAGTCAGTCATCTCAAATTTTCAACACTAAAAAAGGAACTCAAGAACTTTGGCTGCCCTCAAATTTCCCACTCACCCCGACCGTCTGTTGATTAGATTTTGGTGATCCAGGACAATGATCTCAACTGATTACACTGTGTTGCATTCACCTGTTTTTTTAATGTAGATAATTACTGAGGGTCTGCAGAGGTTTATCATTTTCAAACTTTCAACTAACTCCAATGTAAATCTATCTGAGGCAATGATGGAGAAGAGAGAGTGAAAGAGACCATGTAGGGATGGATGTGCAAACAAGCACAAGGCATTCACTCTGAGGACTGCTGTTTTTGTCCCATGTGAAACGCCATAAACCTTCTTATTTTAACCCAAACCATTATCCTTTTTTTTCACCTAACCAAATAATTTTGTTGCCTAAACCTAAAGAAGTTTTGGTCACAAAGCATACATTTACATACATACATATTTCAGTTTGGGCCAAAGTGGCCAACTGACCATCAGACCCACTGACATTGCCATCCTTACAGCTATGATGCTGTGGCTAAAGGTGATGGGAGATCAAGGGGAAATTTCCCTGGGCAACACTTCTACACACAGCTGTTCTTTTCCATGTTCAAAATGGTTTCTTCATTCTTTGTTTTATTCATCATCCAACTGCATGTTTGCTTTGTTCATTCCAAACACAAAGCACCTTTTGCACTTTGATCATGTGTGATAGTTTGATTTGTTAAGCTCTGTGTTCCTGAAAACAGAAGCCCTGACATTAGAAATTCTCACTTTCCTCCCTCGCTCTGTTCTTCTCTCTCTGGTTTTGTCTTTCTTTCTTGTTGGTCGGGCCCCCTCTTGCCCTGTAGGAGTAGGATTAAGTTTTCTGCTGCCATTTTTTTTTTCTGAAGGTGGAAACTCACAAAAGACTCAAAAGCCCTGCAGGCTAGTTTTCTCCCACTGCTGATAGATTTCACATTGCAACTTTTACCACGGCACACACCAACCCACATACATACACACACACAAATCATCACACACTCTCTCCTGCCAGCAGTCCCATAATAGTCTGTGATTGTCCCACACACAGGGGACAGCTCTGCAAGGAGCTGCACAAGACCCGAGTCTCAACCTGCCTCGACGGGGCGATGTGTTGTAAAAGAGAAATAGGCAGAAAGAGATATTAAGCTCTCCCTCCCAGTATTCAGGATTCATAAATCCACATTGTGAGAGCTGCGAGGCACATCAAAGAAACAAGAAGCAATCATCCCTTGATCTGTTCAATTATGCACTTTTTTATGCACTTTAAAGGTTAATAAATTACATCAAATGGACTTTGATCTTATTCACAGCTATTATCTTTGACAGAATGTCAGCCTGCTGTGTGTGATTTTATATGATACGTCATGACATCGGTTATTATAATGACAATGGCAGTGCGCCTCAGTGAGCAGCTCTGCGGGCTGCTTTGTGCTTCTTCATGAAATCATGAATGTTATAAATGCTATAATGGAGGTTTTGTAACTTACGTGCTCAGAACTTAAAACTGATTGTTGATGTTGTAAGATGTCTGAGCAGATATCTGATCATTTTCAAGCCCAAATCCTGTATCCCCAACTTTATATTCCAACCAAGCCATTTTTATTTAATCGCGCATTAGTCTCATGTTGAAGTTGTTGAATACCAGCGCTTGGGCAGCTACTTCCACGTCAGACGCTAACGAAAAAAGCTGTTCTTACACATTAGCATGATACATGTCCGACCACTGTTATTGTGTAACGGCATCAGAAGGAATAGGAATGTAAAGCCAAACCCTGTTTTTTTTTTTCCTTCTGCCTAAACCCTCCCACATGCTTTTGCAACACATTCTCACCCCGACCTCGTCACATATCGGATACCTTTGGTCATAGACTTTCCATGCCCCGATATGAAAGGTACCCTAGGTGTGTTGGTTGTTGACGTTCTGGGACGACGTGTCAAGTGTCAACTAGTGCAGGTGGTTGGGATTAGGCAACAAAAACACGCTCTCACGGGTGAAAGTCGGTGTTTGTTGGATCCATGCACCACCACTCCTGCCTGCCCTACTTGGACTTTCGCTGCCTAAACTTTCGTTCTTGTCCCGCCGCGTTTCTCCCTGTTGCCACCAAATACTGTTAAACTATAACGGCGACCAACCGTGTATCATGCTGACGTTAAAGGACGACTTTTTTTGTCAGTGTTTGATGCCGCAAGTCACTGCCCAAGTACCCGATTTCAATGACTTCGGGGTGAGACCAGGTTGGCTTTGTTGCCTAAACCTAACCATGTGCTTTTGTCGACATCCCAGCGTTGGTAGTGGTGTCATGTAACAACAACAGCAGATACAAGAAGATACCTAGCACATAAAATGTGGACGTAAAAGGCCCCTGACAAAGTGGCGAGTTGTGGCAACTTGGGATGAGAATGTGATGGGAAAGCCTGTGTGTTTGTGTGTGTGTGTGTGTGTGTGTGTGAGAGACAGCCAGAGACAGACAGAGAGAGATCAAAGTGTTGGCACTTGATATCAGCAGTAGGAGAAAAGCAGTGATTATGTAAACAGAAATATTCGGCAAATTTCTTTTTTCTTAATATAGCTGTGCAAAGTAGCTGTGACCACATCCAGCACAACGCTCCTGCTAAAAACAGAACAGCTTCCATATTTGAACAGGGACAGCCTTTCATTACTTCATCTTGAAATATTCTCTTCAACCAGCTAAATATTCCACCCAAACCTATAAACACACCACATAAACATCATGAGCCGGGCGTCTTTGTCCTTGTTGTTGTTTATTTGTCTTTATTTGACTTGTATTAAATTATCTGAACAGGCAGCACACATAAATTTATAATATTGTTTTAATGCAACACTTACTGTATGTTCACAATTGTCAACACAGCACACATTATTGTGAATGAACATACCTGTTTTTCACAGGAAATATATTGTTACAGACGTGTGGTGCAGAGCTTGACAGTAGCACCGCCCACCCGCCAAATGTGGGTAGAACTCAGCAGTGTCGTGTACAACAGCTCACTCTTACTAGCCACTTTGGCGGGTGGCATATATCAGGCTGGTCTAATGCACTGTCAGTACGTTTTCCTACAAAAAGTAATGCACCAAAATTCATTCATACACATATAACCATGAGAAAGTAATTTGTGTATAACCCACATATTTGGAAAGGCTGCAGTTGGGTGACCAAAGTGTTATTGGGGGTCGCTTTGAGTCATTTCAAGGTACATCATCACCATGTTTATTTTCTGAACCTAACCACAGTAACTTTACTTGCCAAACCCTAACCTTCATAACTTACATCAGTACGTTACGTCATTCATGGGGTGCTAATTGGTAGGACATCATACAAGCCACAGCATGAGGATACATTGCATAAATACAATGAGCTCATGGGGTAATATACACAATGGGCTTATTGCCTCTGCTGTTACTACACTACATCTTCACCTGTTTGATGGGGTATGGAAGTAACTTTTATTTCAAGTCTGATGAAAGTTGTGCCAACATTATGTTTAGGACCTTGGTATAAGCAGAATAAAGCCACATTTCCCCAAAACACTTTCGGTATGGTGCCCTGCACACTCGTTTGTAACCTTTACCTTAACCTCGCTGTCCCATTCAGCTCTTGTGAGGGCAACATCTGCTCCTCTGATCATCCACTTAACGGGACTGCATGCCTACATTTTCAGTGCTAAAAAGAACAGGCTAGCGTGTTGAGAGTCTCTGTTGCAATTGGTGGGATATTTATAAACAGCAAATTTGAGCACTGAGTCCTTGTTGAGCAACAGTGACTCTGTCTTGACCAATCAACTGACTGTTCCTTGCTCCACCTTTGAGGATTGACTCAGTGTGCATGGTACCCAACAGAGGGGTGACATAAAAATGGAACCAAGTGGAAGGAGTTCAGTTGGTACCATCCATAACTTTGGACAAGGGAAACACAAAATAACCTTTCTAATGTGTTACAAATTGAACCGAACTGCCTGATGGAAACGTGGCTTAACACTTGTCTGTAACAACTGGTGAACCAGGTGAGAGTGGACTCAAACGCACAAGTCTGGAGACAGTTCAGGTAAAGTAACACAGGGTCCGTCCCAAGTCTCGTATTTTTATAGTGCTACTGCTAGCTCCTCGCTTGAACCGGAAGTCGTTCGAGGTCCGCCATCTTCTAGGCCATCCCAAGTCTCTTATTTGTGCAGCGAGGAGCTAGCAGCAAGCTTTAAGCAGCTACGAGCTAGGATGGTCAAGAGCTTCCTATCCGGAAGAGATTTTCAGCTGAACGCCCTGATGTATAAATACCCGCCCCCTACATCTGGCTCATTTGAACGAGATGGCGGAGAAACAGCGTAAGTGTACCCGTTACATGCATTCTTTGCAATGAAACGCTGAAATTCACATGCCTACATGACTACAAAGAGTAACGTTAATGATATTTCGTGCAAGACTGTTATGTTGTTATTAAGTTTATTTCATTCACAACCTGTTGCATTGTTCAGCGGACTGTCGGTGATGTGTGGCTGTTAAATGTGCAGCTGTTCATGTCCAGAACCACACGTGTTGATATAACACCACGCACGCACGCACACACACACACACACACACACACACACACATACACAAACACATTTGCCCATCATTAATTGTCCTGCATGTCATGTGAGTGGAATAATGTTTAATAGCCTGTAGGTAATATTAATTATTAATATTAATATTAATTAATATTATTACTTTGTTGTTGTGAGCTACTGTCATTACCGTCTGTCCTGCATCTCTCTCTCTCTCTCTCTCTCTCTCTCTCTCTCTCTGTCTCATTGTGTCATACAGATTACTGTTAATTTAGCATGCTGATCTGTTCTGTACGACATCTATTGCACGTCTGTCCGTCCTGGAAGAGGGATCCCTCCTCAGTTGCTCTTCCTGAGCTTTCTACCGTTTTTTTCCTGTTAAAGGGTTTTTTTTGGGGAGTTTTTCCTGATCAGCTGTGAGGGTCCTAAGGACAGAGGGATGTCATATGCTGTAAAGCCCTGTGAGGCAAATTGTGATTTGTGATATTGGGCTTTATAAAAAAAACTGATTGATTGAGGCAGACTGACAGGTCTGATATGTCTTATTCACTCAGCAGCTGACTTGCTGAATAATGGTGAGTGGATTTAATAATAGTGATAATAATGATGATGATAATAATAATAATAATGATGCTCATCACGTGACAGTGGAATAGCAGGGCTACAGACCGTTCTGTAATTGCACAAACTTCGACAAATGACTCAATAACAATGATAATACATGCCAAAGTGTGTGACCAGAGTCATGGCGGTGGGGGGTGGGGGCTACTGTTTTGGTCAGCGAATATAATGAGACTTGGGATGTACCCATAGTAACGCCAGACGCTGGCTGCTTTATGGAGCAGATCCAGCGGTGCCGCCGTCATCAGGAATGGACGTCGCTTCACGTGACGCTTCAGTGGAAAGGACGTCTCATGTCTCTTAACCGACAATGCTCGCTCATCGCTCCTAGCGCTAGCTCCTCGCATTTTTTCCTAGGTGGGAGGAGCTAAACAGCTAGCACAGTCAGCTAGGTAAGATAACTAGCAGTAATTTAAGAGACTTGGGACGGACCCACAGTTGTTACTGGTCATATGGTAGGTTTGGTACAGAGGAGGACTATCAGTGGAGGCAAACAAATCCGATAGGGATGAGGTGGAGTCAATCAAAAAGAAAAGGACACAGGGAAACAAAAGGCTGGAACACTAGACACACAAGGAGCTAAGATGAACTGGCACTGAGAGAAAACAAGACACGCACTAAATACTCTGGTGAGGGGAAGGATAATGAGACACAGGTGAGGCTAATCAGGGCGGGACAGACAATCAGACACAGGTGAAGTCGTCCAAGGGGAGGGAAACACATAGGGACAGGAAGTGAAGTGATCTGAAAAGACAGGAGATGTAAGTGAGGAAACAACATGAATGACTGAAATAAAAAATGTAACCTAAGAAACTTGAGCTCTGACATTGTCTGAATAAAACATTATAATTTTAGCCACTTGATCAGTCAGCTGATAGTACATCTCATACTGCTATGGTAAGTTGTATTCATAAAGAGTTTGGCAGAGAGATGCTGCTGTAGTTTTGAAGTTGTTGTCTCATTTAAACCTGCAACAAAACAACAACAGACATTTTGGTTCCGTTCTTGTATTCATGATTCCTGTAGCTCCTTCTTAGGATCTTGTAATTACATGATCTTTAACTATATAATTATGAGCTAAATCTCATATTGGGAGAAAAACATAATTTTGAGATTTATTTCATAATCTTGAGACCTTTATTTTGTGCTTTATAAAGTTGCTGTCTCATAATTGCCATATAAGCCTACCACAGTTCATAATTACAGGATAAGGAGGTCATTATTCAAAAGTCATAATAAAAATGTTTTTCTTTGGTGAATGCAATGTGCTTCTGGGCCGGGCCTCATGTTTTCAGAGTTCTGGTGGTTGACATCTGAGTATGAAGTGGTTTGTTGTGTTGAAATGCACCCGGTCAAGGAAGAATGAAGTCGCATTATAGTGGAGCAACTGATGAAAATGTGGCCAAAATTAATCAGGATGATGTGAAAGATTGTAAAATAGGGCGTGCATGAAAAGTGGCTGCATACATCCTTAAAAATAGGGTAAAAAAATCCAATTTTAATACATCCCACTATAATCACATCCCCCTACAACAACCTCCGCCCACGCAAACACAGCCCCTCCTCATGTAATTTGTGTTGGTTTCAAGTCCTGCATTCATTCAGCAGTGAGGGTGTTAATGGATGGGGGAACCCTCTTTGTAGATTATATATGAGGGCTGGTGACCTGTTTCCGTGACTGAATCTGTGATGAGGTGATAGAGCAGCATCCGCCTGTTTTGAGTCTAAATTATTCAGGAATCGCCTCTGGCCGCCAAGATGTTGCGCTCGTTGCGCATTTTGATTGAGAAATAACACATGGAAACTAATTTCATGACGGGAAAACATTTTCAGGTTAATTTTACACAACAGCAGGCAACCCAGTGGTGTGTAAACCTATAAGGGTTTTGGAAATAGGTATCCACATTAAGGAAGCCAATTTCACCCCCAGATCATTATTATACGGTTGAATTTGATCAGACTGTGATGTTGAATGCATTTCAAGAGTTATTTTTTCCGATTAAGTGTGGAAATGAACATTTCTGGTGAACCTGATTTTCCTCAACCTGCTAATTCTACACCAGTTAGTGATTATCCAGAGTCTTTTGACAATGCCAACCAAGGGGTGTTAATATGTGCTCAGCCATAGATTCATTCATATACAATACATGGAGGCTTTGTCCTTTTTAGAAAATTGAGGCCCTGTCCACTGATATTTTTGAAAACAGAAATTTTTCCTCTCGGTTTTGAAAAATAGTTCTGTCCACACAACCTTTGTTTTACAAAATATTTCCATCTATATTAGAACACAAAACACTCACTGGAGTTGGCAACCTACTGCAGTCTCCCGCCATCACAAAGGTAAGTGAACAGTACCAGGAAAGTGAACAGGTTAACATTACGTTTTTAAAAACACCATTAATTCCCCCTGTGATATAAGAATGAAGGTGCTAACTCAGGACAGCCCAAAGTTTTCCTTTCATTTCTCATCAACAACAATCTCACCCTTGAAAGTGTCCACCATCTGCTGGTTCGACAGGGCCTAATCCAAAGACCAAACCCAAGTGTGTTTCTGGTGAGCTTTAAACCACGGATGCTGAGGTGGAGCAAAAAAACAGGGTGCAGCAGGTTCCTCCATTTGTCCCTGCAGTACTGCAGCAGCAATACTAAGGACGCATTCACACCAGCGCTATTTGGTCCGTTTTAAACGAACCCTGGTCCGCTTCCATGGATAGTTCTGTTCGTTTGAAGTGGTGTGAATGCTCATTCATACTCTGAACAAATGAGCGAACCCAGGTCTGCTTGAAAACTTGGGGTCTTAGCTCACCTCACCAAGTGTGCCCTGGTGCAGTTCGCTTACAGTGGGAAATGCAAATGGACTATCCAGCAACCAAAGATAGGAAGTGACGTAGAGCGCAGTGCATTTTGGGTAGGAAAAAAACAAAGCCAACAGTGCAAAGCAGAGGTAAAAAAAAGAAAAAGTTGGACAGTTGGAAAATCTCTCGTGGGCAGACGTGGAGTAGTGAAGACATGCAAGCACTTATTGATATATGGTCAGAGGACTATATTTCACAGTTATCAAGCCGGCTGAAGAGGATGGATTTCCATTTTCAGCCCTGGCCAATCGATGAGCCGGGTTTTCTTCCTCCTAATGCTTGTTTTCTTCCTGGTCAGTGGTGGTTTCGGGCAATACCACCCCCAAACGAGCAGCTGTTGTAACTGCGTGACGCTGTCCAGGCGGTTTGGTCCACTTTAAAAAGTGCAGTATGAAAGTGAACCGAACCAAATTACTTGCCCAATTGGACCGAGTCACCCAGACTATCCTGGTGTGAATGCCCCCTAAGTTAAAGCGTAAAGTAGTCATTAGACCAATGTTTCCTCTCTTGCAGTGACAGCTTACCGGCTTCAAACCATAGTTGGGAACATGCTGGCTTATTTACATTAATTTTAGCTTAACTCGTTATTAGCTAACTAGCTTCCAGTGGTTTGGACCATGGCCTTCTCACTGGGTAGCCCCAAGCTCATCTTGAACTTAATTCTGCTTACTATCATCACTATTTGCTGCATGCATCTTCACCATGACACACCGAGAGAGCTGCTTCCCTCACAGGTTATCCACCAGGCTATTGCCCTTAAAGGGGAAAGGGTGAGCTGGTAACACCAAGAAGTGCTAACAAAACATTAGCAAATTGGTAGTCCGCCATTGTTTTTTCTAGCAACAATGGGCATGTGTGAATTGCGAAGATTAAGGGAGTGTTCCCGCCAGGATAGTCTGGGGGACTCGGTTCGATTGGGCGGGAATGCCGAAAAATTTCACACCTTCATTTGGTTCGGTTCACTTTCACACTGCACTTTTTAAAGCGGACCAAACTGCCTGGACAACGTCATGCAGTTACAACAGATGCTCGTTTGGGCCGATACTGCCCGAAACCACCACTGACCAGGAAGAAAAAAAAGCATTAGGAAGAACTGAAAACGGAAATCCATCCCCTTCAGTCGGTTTGGTCACCACAAAAGCACCAAACACCAAAAAACAAAATGCAATGCGCTCTATGTCACTTCCTCTCTTTGCTTCGCTGGATAGTGCGTTTGTATTTCCCACTGTAAGCGAACCACACCAGGGTACAGTTGCAAGTGAACCGAGACCCCCAGTTTACAAGTGGACCAGGGTTTGTTTAAAGTGGATCAAATAGTGCCAGTGTGAATGTGTCCTTAGTCATTGTTTCCCGAACACTCTGTTTTACATGTCAACATGGATGAAAGTTTTTTTTTAAAAAAGAAAGCACCATAGAAGGCGTGTTGAAACAAATCTCAGTTTTAGTGTCCTAAAATTCCATTTGCATGTGAACGATAGGTCAAAATGTAGAGGAACATATCTGTGTTCAAGAATATCTGTAGGCCTATACGTGCAAGCCTGAATCTGTGCCTTCTTTCCAAAGATGTGCCAGCTTCACAGAGACCAAAACTAAAAATGTGTTTGTCTTTGTCAAATGAGTAAGCCAAAGGGATCTTTAGGATGGCTGACATAATGGTTAAAACCAACAGTAAAATGGAAAAAGTTTGATGATTTATCCTGAATTTAGAGTACAAGTTGTCATTTTACTTCAACACAGGATGGACAACTGACAAACAATGTTCCAGGTTTTATTGATGGTAAACACAGTACATCCATCCACTGTAACTTCCATTTATCTGTAACCTAATATGACTAACAACATGTCCAGCCTGGCTTCCATTATTTACATCCTCTAGTGGCTTTTTCCATTGGTCCACTTCATGTAGTGTGTTAACAGATGACTGATGACTGCCTGAAGGCAAATACCTGGTAAATATCTTGTGGTTGTTGATGTTTCCTGACTGCCATTTGACAAGAGTTACTTATATGCACCAGTGAGCACTGGACTGACCCTAAATGGATTGTGGGATACTACTAAATTCAGAGAAATGAAGGCTGCGTTTCTAAGCCACATTGGAGAACCCTTGAGATGGAGCAGGCCTTGTCAAATTATTTGTTGTCATGAAATGCGAACCTCAAAAGAGGACACTCTTACATTTGGATGCAGCAATGGCTTCCATTCACGAGGACATGATGTCATCTTGTTATTTTCAGTCCTACAAGCCTGTCACAGAGTGCACTGAGGACACGGCCACCATCATCACAAAAAGCTGACTGTTAACTACGTTGCATTCACACAATGTTGGTGGAATGGGAAGAACAGGAATGACGCCCCCTGTTATTCTGACTTGGGGTCATACATCATTCCAAGATGGCTTACCATAATTGCCATCATTGCTTACTATGTAGTCACACATGAAAGTGGCCTACAGTAAATGCTTTTATCTGTCTTACCTAACAGATGAAACCAGATACAAACTTATTAGCTGAGTCGAAAATTAGGTGCAACATTGGATTTTATTTAAATGTAAATGCCAGACAGTTGCATAGATGAGTCTGCACCATGAACCACTGATAGAAAAGGATTAAGCAGCCTCTAGCTAGCTGGTTACTTCAGTAGGTCATTTAGCTGGCTCGATAGCATTTGCATCCTATGGACAAACTACCAGTTTTGGTCTTTAAAAAAATTCTCCGATCTCTTTATTTTCACAACTGTCTCGTGTGTAACCAAAACAGACCTGTTTGCGTGTCTACAGGAAATACTTGTAAAGGCGCCACTGTTGATATGAATTAAAGAGAGCACTGTGAGTGGCTCTGGGAATTTAGAAGAAACCACATGACATAATTTAATTAACAGCATCTCTTTGGAGCCTTAATTGAAGTTAAATGATTGAGTTAGTCAGTTGTCACGAATGTTGGAATTAGCTATAGAGACCAAAACCATTTTTTTCTGTTGTAGAGTTGGGCATTTTAACATATGGGACTATAAGGATTGACTTGCTCTTGGAGCTGGCCTAAAGAGCTGCATTTTTTTTGGCACTGTGCTTCATTTTTCAGCTTTGGAGGTTGCCCCTTGGTCTGGACAGCAAAAAATGGATGAAGTGCGATTTTTCCGAATCAGATTCAAAACACATTTGGAGGTGGTCTGCTATTCAGTATTTCCCCAGATGCATCTTAGTTGCCTAAATCAGATTGCAGAGTGACTCTTGCATTGCCATCAACACACCACACAGCAATTATATTAAATCCAGAGTGATGGAAGGGCTGAGCAGAATCAGTGCTGCTTATTGTCACAGTAGACTGATGCGCTCCAGGCAGGGACGACCCAAAATGCAGGACAGCAGGCCGGTGGATTCAAAAAGATACCTTAATAGATGAAACACAGGCAGATGAGATGCATACCAGGTGGGCAAGCAAACAGGCAGGAACAATCAGCAGGAAAACAAAAACAAAAAAACAAGAATGCAGGAAAACCACAAGGAACATGAACAGATGATCTGACAAACAACTAAGGGACTGGGCAGGTATTAAGAGGAAGGCGCTAACTGGGGAAATCAGAACAGGTGAGTAGACAACAGGACAAGTGAGGGACAGGAAATCAGGGCGAGGCAGACAATCAAAATGTGGGAAGACACACAAAGAAAGGAAGTAAAACCAGACATGACACATGAAGAATGAACCTACAAAATCAAAGAAAAACAGACAACCCAGAAAGAACACATGAAACAACGCAAAACAGGAACAGAAAACCCCCAAAACTGTAACAGGTGGTATTAGGACCCAAAAGCAGCGCAACAGAGATCAGGAACAGTTGGTTGTGACGTTTACTCAGCAGGTACAGAGCACAGTTTAGTTCAACACTCCAGTGAAGTCTTTACACAAACTGCTTGGCAGCCCGGCTGGTTTGGCTGGCCGAGAGTGAGCCCAACAACAAACACAGTTCAGTTCAATAATAGGCTCCGTGGAGGAGCAGGCAGGAGACATAGTCGAGGAGGCAGAAAATCTGGAGCCAGGTAAGTACAGGGTCCAAACAGATGAACCAGAAGGGAGCAAGCAGAGGGTTGGGAAACCAGCAGCTGAGTACTCCCAGGACGCACACACAACTGCAAGTGTGGCGACACTGTGAAAGTCTCTGGACCACAGGAAACCACAGGTAAGCAGACTGGAACACTCACACTGTAGCGTCGTCACTGTCGGATGGAAACGCCAAGCTGCCACAGGCAAACAGGAACCAAGGGTGCAGAAGCAGGTGTCGTGGTCAGGGATACCAGGGTGAGGCATTTACCGGGAATCAGACGAAGCAGGCAGGACAGTGGCAGGCAGGGTTGGCAACAGGAAAACATTATTGAAGAAAGAGCTGGAGAGTCTTGTGCGAGTCGCAAAGAACAATCTAGCGAGAGTAACAGGAACAGATGAACTGAGTTATATTGATGAGGTGGGTGGGGTGGACAGGCGGTAGTGCGAAAAGTATAGACATGTGATTGGTGTGCAGGTGGGTGCAGCAGAGAGGCAGGATAAGTGGGAAATTGCTGACTGCGGTATGAGTGACTGGGCGTGCAAAAGAGCAAAACACTACTGAGGAGTTTGTTTAGTGCAACAGCAGTTCTGCACTGCCACTTGACAAACGCGATTGTTCGGAGGGCGAAAATGATGGACCTCCCTATCTCATGCTTCCACATTGGAAAGCTCCAGCGTTGCCATGTAATTACTACGCCTACATCGTTATGGCAGTACAGATAGGTTGGTGACACCTGGACAGACAAATCCGATTTAATCACATAATGGTTTTAATTGTATTTATATGTACAGTATTTATATTTTACCAGTTTATATAGTTATTTTAGCCACCACTTAAACTGCTGCTTGGTCTCTCCTGTCACAATTTGTATCTGTTTTTCTGCTGTTTGCTGCACAATTCCCTCACTCCAACAGACCAGCATTTTATCCTGACATTTAACACAATAACTCCACAAACACTGGACATTTGTTATCAAACTCAATTGTAACTCCTGACATTAGCATTTTCCCTTTGAGAGGCTGGTAAGGTCTTTAGCATTGTAAAGATAAAAAACAACAACTGGCCCGCTCACTCAGTCTGTAAGTCCAAAAATGCATCTGACGCACTCTGACTGTAGATTAAAATCCTTTATTAATACATGGATAACCAACACATTTTGACGAGAGAGTCTTCATCAGGGTGTAAAATGCATTGGAAACAGGTGTGCAATTTAAGAGCTCACGTGAGAGTCATGTGACACAGTGATATATCGATACTGGACAAAAAAAAGACATAGACAGAAATGGGAAATGAAAATGAAAAAAATGTATACTATAAATAATTAACATATTTAGTGACAAGAAAAAATGAAATAAGAATTGTTATATATTGTGACAAACCCGCACATGAACAGACAACAAACTCATAGCGTTTATAAGGCTGAAATAAGTGTGTAAGTCATGATAACTAATAAAAGAATTTGACTGTAAGGAAAAAGTTAAACCTAAATATTCAAAGGCAGGAAAACCTTCATAGGGCTTACAAAGGATCACCCTCAGTAATATATGTATAAAAACATGTCACCAGTGATATTGTGCACCCTTTGGGGTCAACTGGCTGTTTTTGACTAGTTTTGATTTTACCTTTAAATCTCACCTCAAAAACTGTTTACCTTGCCTTGTTTGGTGTCTTTTTTTCAGCACAACCTCACCTGTGTGACTTTACAGTTATGTTTTCATTTTGACATACTGTATTAAGACATTGGAACTAAAATCACACAAAAAACATCACCAATAGGAGAGGGGTTATCATGTTTGTTTTTTTTGCTTGCTTGCAAGCACTTTCATTAGAATAGCCCGTTTTTACCGTGTCTTCCTGCATCAAATGTGACGACAATGTTCAAGAAAAAGCATGGTGTAAATTATTTATCATAAGTCCGGTTTTACTTGGCCTATGAGCACAATTTAAAACTGATATATAGTTTGAAGTTTGCACTTTTGACACAAGTTGAAACGGAGACTCAGTGAAGTTGCGTGTTGCTGCTACATCATCTTAAATCAGTTTCGTGATTTGGACGCACCGGCATGTCCATGGACTCCAGAGGCTTAAAGGGAAATTTCGGTTTATTTCAACCTGTCTCCTATCGTCCTAAATTTGTTTCAAGTGACTAGTGACATAAAAATAATGGTTAGCATGTTAGCCGTTAGCCTAGATACAGCCGGGGCGCATAGTAGCATCAGACCTGTTGAAACGTAAGTGAACAGGCAACCTTCAAGTGCAAAGTTAGTCCACTAAACAAGCTTTTTTTCCACAAAGACCGCCTCATATCGTTAGGATAAATGTCAGAGAACATATAGAAAACGACATGTAAACGTGTTGTCTTACCTTACCGGTGTGGTGCCATGTTTGTTTACCATTTAGCTCTGCTTTTCAAAGCGCGGCCGAAATATCGCAAGAACAAGCCGCGATCTCATACCGTGCCTGAAATCTTGCGAGCTCTAGATAAAGCCCAGCTGGATACTACTCCAGGTG
>NC_065506.1:44470573-44474590 GCF_006386435.1 Epinephelus moara | reverse complement strand
TAACTTTGCACTTGAAGGTTGCCCGTTCACTTACGTTTTAACAGGTCTGACGCTACTATGCGCCCCGGCTGTATCTAGGCTAACGGCTAACATGCTAACTATTATTTTTATGTCACTAGTCACTTGAAACAAATTTAGGATGATAGGAGACAGGTTGAAATAAACTGAAATTTCCCTTTAAAAGAGAGTGTATAAAAAGGGTTCAACCGCAACTAATACTAGTTTGAAAACATGACAACAATGCCGAGAGGACGGTATAATGTAAGAAAACCCCAAATAAATGACGCTCGATGATACACGTCCAAAAAACAGTCAGAGTGCCTCGGATGCATTTTTGGACTGCCTGCCTGTACCATCATTTTTCTATCTTTAGGTGACTCTTTGCCCTATCCTTGAAGAGCACCTGATTTTTTTTTATTTATTTATTTTTTTTACAATTAACTACACAGAGCCCTATTTTTCATCTTTAGCACTGAGTTGGAGAGATGAACACTGATTGGGGGGGGAAGCGCCCAGGAGCTGAGTTCCAGAGGAAGGTGGACATAGAGAGGAAGGCTCGAAAAGATGTCAGCAGTGGAAAAGTTAAGCATCTCTTTCTCTCCAGTATATTTGTCATCACTTAAAGTGCTGTCATGTTTAGTCCAGGCATGCTGTGATCCTTTTATGATATCCCACAGCTAAAAATGCTGCGTACAGTATAGTTACAGTACATGAGACTGTAAATGTACACTAGGTTTGTCTGTGTGTGAATGCACATAATTGCCAGGTTCTTAACATCAAATGCTTCTCAATCTGCACTTCATTATTGCTGCACTCCAGCGGGTGGGAAAATCAGGTGTGTCGATGTGAATTATGTGTGTGTGAGAGAGAGTGTGTGTGTTTGTGAGTGTATCCCATGGCTGTTAAGTGCTATGAGCCTTAGGAAAACATTTCCACTTCTCCACTATGCTATGCTTGCACTAAATCATCTCTAAATCTCCCACGCGCTCCACCCTCAGTAGTCCATGAATTACATGCTCTCTCACACTCACACACACAAACACACACCAGTCTGTGAAACACTAGAATATCTCTTTGCTGCAGCACTAAATGTCTATGAAGTGTTTAATTATGGTAATAATGTTTTCACAAATTTCTGTCATAGCAGAGTGAGAGCTTAAAGGGAAAATCCACCCTAAAACACTTCATCACCGTTAAAAAGCTGCTACTTGTGATGCACCATGAAATCATGAATGCTGTATGATGTAACACAGAGGTAAACATCAGGTTTTACAGCAGAAACCCAGAATGCAATGGCGATGTATCCAGCTGGTTTGCTGGGAATCTGGTGAGGGATCATCTCCTTTTCACAGGAGTATAGACAATAGACAAAAGAAACAGAATCTGGAACACAAGGGAGGGAAAACAGGAGCAACATAAAGGGAAAAACCTGTAGCCCAGTTCAAGGTCATGACACATTGTGGTCAATGAATCAAATGACTTATAAGCCTATATATATATATGTATACACAAATCAGCCAAAACATTCAAACAACTGACAGGTGAAGTCAATAACGTTGATTATTTTGGTCCAGTGCATTGTTCTGCTGGGAAACCTTTGGTTCTGGCCTTCATGTGGATACCACCTGACATGTTCCACCCACTCAGACACCATTACAGACCAAGTACCCCCCCCTCATGGCAACAGTACTCCCCAATGGCAGTGGCCCCCCAGCAGGATAATGCACCATGCCACACTGCAAACATGGCTCAGGAATGGCCCAAGGAATGTGACAAAGACCTCAAAAGGCCCGTTTCCACCGCAGGAACTTCGGGGTAATTTTACGGGGCCGGGGCCGTTGGTGCGTGTCTCCACCGCAGGAACCACCCCCGAAGGACAGAGTTCCGGAACTTTTACAGGGGCTAAAAAAGTCCCTGCCTCGGAGTAGGTACTCAGAACGGCCCCGAGAGACTCCTGGCTAGGGCTTGGGGATTACTTGGTGCTGATTGGATATACTCAAGATGGGATGTGACGTCAACAGAAAGCGACAAAATAGCTGGCATTTTTAAAACTCAGTAGACGAGGGTTAGCTCATCATAGCTTCAGTAACTCAATAAACAGTCCGTGAATTTTTTTTTTTTCAGTGGATATCTTAGTTACAACATGATTGAGCTAGCAAAGCAGTTCTGTGTTGCTATGTGTGGTATTTATTCAGTTTTGGGAAATCACGATGTCTAGAAAGCATCAGTGGCTGCAGCTGAGAGGGACAGCTAACAGCAGCAGCAAAGCTAACATCAGGACGTCATCTGTTAAAAGCCTCCTGTTGTCGGATACGACATCAAACTACTCCAGTTAGCTCAATCATGTTGTAACTAAGACATCCGCTGGAAAAATTGTTTTTATTTATTTATTTTTTATTTTATTATTTATATTAAAATAGTTTATTGAGTTACTGAGTATTACAGACACCGCTAAGGGCTAACAGCTAACGGCGTCCCTACATCGCCCCGGTCAAAATGATCGCGCAACACGGCAGTTGAGAGGGCCGAGCGAGAGGACGTTCCTGTAGTAGTTCCTGCCCCCCAAATAGTACCAAGAACTTCTTCAGTGGAAACGGGCCTAAAGTGTCAACCTGGCCTCCAAATTCCCCAGATCCCAATCTGAATGAGCATCTTTGGCACGTTCCATTAACACCTCACAACTCACTGGACTAAATGGATCTGCCGCCAACGCACTGGTGTCAGACACCGCAGGACACTCCCAGAGATCCTGTGTCCATGCCTCGACAGGTCAGAGCCAAGTCCGATCGAAGGAGGCCCCACCTTGGATCAGGGGTACATCAGATTGGGACCTGGGAAATTTAGAAGCCAGGTCGACACCTTGAGCTTTTTGTCACGCTCCACAGGCCATTTCAGTTTTTGTAATGTGGCATGGTGCATTATCCTGCTGGGGGGCACTGCCATTAGGGAGTACTGTTGCCATGAGGGGGGGTCTTGGTCTGCAACGGTGTTTGAGTGGGAGGAAAAAGTCAGGTGGTATCCACATGAATGCCAGAACCAAAGGTTTCCCAGCAGAACAATGCATTGGAACAAAATAATCAGTTATTCATGGTTTTAATGTTTTGGCTGATCGGTGTATATATATACACACACATATATATATATATATAATGAAAACACATTGAAAAATCTAATCTGATTTAATGTAATCTAATCTAGAATGACAGAATGTATAAGAAGAAGAAGGAGGAGATATACTTGTCATATACACGCTGGCCTGAAATACACAGACATGCATAAACAGGACCTGTATATGCAATTGGTGGGGAGGTGTCAGAGCGAGGGGGCTACCTTGGACAAGCACCCTGGCCAACTGCAGTTTTCCAGCCACCACGTGACACTCCATACATTTCCCAAGCCAGGTCCCTAGACTGAGCTACTGCTGCTCCTATGTGAGTTTTATGTATATGGTATGTGCTTTTAAGCCTCCTTTCCACCAAGCAGTCCAGGTCAGTTCAGTTCAGACCCCCTCTGTTGGGGTACTTAGCACAGATCTGGTACTAAAGGTGGAGCTAGAACGACTGAAGTCTGTTAATTTAATGAAATTTAATGAAAATACATCTGATACAGGATATAAATCCTCTACATCAGACTCAAAATACTATCAGCCATACAAGAAAAACAAAACACAATATACAGTTCAAAACCTCAATAATACATACATATCAGTTAAATACATATAACAATATATCTAAGATAATCTCACATTATCTCAAAAATAATCCAAATCCACAAAAATCATATCCTTGCTTTATAATTATAAAAAAAATCCTTATTTGACCAGAATTTATCTAGTCTAATTTTAAAAGAATTCACTGATGGAGCCTGCACTACATCCTCTGGAAGCTCATTCCATACTCTTACAGCCCTAAGTGTAAAAAAGTTTTTTCTTTTGTCAGAGTGACACATTTTTGGGAGGAGTTTTAAGGAATTTCCTCTTAATTCATACCTATTATTCCAAAAACTGACAACAGGCTC
>NC_065506.1:44463640-44470199 GCF_006386435.1 Epinephelus moara | reverse complement strand
CTGCCCTTTATCCAAAGCTGCTGTCCACTTATCCAGAACCGTAAGAAGCTGAAGTGATGTTGATCTCCCAGATATAAATCCATACTGCTTATTACTAAAAAGCCTGTGGGTCTTCATATGATCTACTATATAGTTTCTAATTAATTTTTCCATTGTCTTACAAATTACTGATGTCAGACTAACTGGTCTATAATTTTCTGCCATTGACTTGTTTCCTTTCTTGAAAATAGCACTAATTTGTGCATCTTTCCATTCGCAAGGTAGAGTTGCCTCTTCTCATGATTTATTAAATAACAATGTTAGAGGTTCAACAATTTCACATGCCAACTCTTGTAGAATCCTAGGATGAATCCCATCTGGCCCTGGTGACTTATTGATGTCAATATCCTGTAAAAGCTTAATTGTATCCTCAGGAATTATTTTTAAGTGTTTCATTTGCACATCCTCTTTTGGCAATTTAGGTATGTGCCCTTCAGGTTCAGTCACAAATACACTGCTAAAATAATCAGACAAAATTTATGCTTTTTGTTTATCATCATCTGTTTTCGGAGAATCAGTGTCATCCTGATTGGTATATAGATCACCTATTTTTGTTTTAATTTTTGTCCTCTTATTTATATAATTCCAAATAACCTTAGGCTTATGCTTAGATTGCTTTGCCAAATCTTCTTCATAAATCTTCCTTAAATACCTTGTTCTCATTCTCACAAAGTTACTGACTCTGCGATATGCCTTCTGTACCTCTGGATCTTTACTTTTCATTACCTTTCTTGCAAGAGTGTTTTTTTCTTCAATTTTCTTTTTTGTAATACTATCCAAGGGATATTTATGTTTCTTAGTCTGTGACCGGTTTTTACTGATTGGCACATACCTATCCTATATTTCCTTCAACTTTTCCTTTATTAATCTCCATAAATTTTCCACATTACTGCTAGATAAATATTGTGTCCAATCAAAACCTTCCAATTCCCTACATGCTTCTACATAGTTTCCCTTATCATAATTTTTCCTCATAGTTTCATTGTTCACAGTTTTGGTATAACAGATTAGCTTAAATAATAAGACACAATGATCACTTTTACCTAAAGGACTTAAATACTGAATATCCTCAATCATACTCTCTTCATTTGTAATAATAAGATCCAACACATGTGGTTTGTCATCACCTCGCCACCTTGTAGGTTCTTAATTGGTCAATAGAGAACCGTCACTCTTTCTTAGGGGTGAATTGTGGCTGGTTTTGAGGCTTATGTACCTACTGTTCATACTGTGGAGAGTTTTACATACATTAGTATACTGTAGTTATAAATGAAAGGATGTTTCATAGCCTGGGCTGACTGCCGGCAACTTTTAAGATGAAACAACTTCTTGCACGTTACTGAATGCATGAGTGGACGATGAGAATCCATCGACACGTCTTAAATTTCTACATGACAACTTTGAGCATTCCATTTGTTTTATTGTCTCTTTTGGATGCCATACACTTCAGTGATGATTGGATCTTCAAGCATTTAAAATATATTTATGAATTTCAAACAGATAATGTTAACTACATGTAATCTGATCCTCACTTGGAGAAAAAGAACATGGCAGAGGGTTGTTCCTGAGCACTCTGTCAGCACTAAACCCCTGCTGTTGCATGAGAGGGACTCAATGAACAGACCTGTTGTTTTTAAATATCTCATCAAGAGAGACTCCAATCTGTTCTTTTTTGTTCTAAAAATGTCAGCATGCAAAGCCTGTGCTGTGGACGATAAACGAGGAGCAGACTTCCTTCAGCATCACTGTGAAGACGGAAGTCTGTGGTGGAAACACTTACCAGATCTAGGGTCTAGGTGCATGTTATTGGGGTTACTTTTAGTTCTAAGGGTACTGCACCTATATTCTTATGGTGGAAATGCAGCTTTAGTGCCGGACCAAGCATAGTTGGCACCTTGGCAAGCTTCCCCTAGCTAGCTTCCACTGTTTTCTTTGGGGTGGTTTTTGATGGTACCCCCACTACATTAGATTTCTGGATCATGTATCCTTTTGTTTGATTCTTTTGAATAAAGAAAATAAATGAAGTAATAAAAATTGGGGGGAGATTCAGCAGCCTATATAGCCTATAGTAGGATCCGGCCTGTGTACTTTACGTCAAAATCCATCCAACAATGTATTACACACCACATATTTCTCAGTCCTGTCTGCAGAGCTGAAAAAATATATTTCGTATGATGCCACTTTTCCCAACTCTGTGAACCTGAGAAGAGGGCTCACCTGGGCTCCTCTACTTTCTCATTATTACTTGCTATACTGGTCTGAATAAAGTCTGTGGCCCCTCAGTGAGATCTTATTTGTGAGTCACTGAGAACACATAGTCCCAGGCAGAGCTCAAAGTTGGTCAAAGTGATTTATTTATGAACCTTTATCCGGTAGTTCTAAATCATGGGACCTTCCCTGAGTAGTTGGCCAGTGCTGCTCTGAGGATGTTTTATGAGTCTGGTGGCCAGTGTGATCCTGTTTGCTGTTGTGTGCTGGGGCAGCAGGTTGAGGGTAGCAGACGCAACAAACTGATTTGCAAGGCCGGTGACGTCATGGGGGTGGAGCTGGACTCTCTGGTGGTGGTGTCAGAGAGGAGGACGCTGTCTAAGATACGTGTCATCTTGGACAATGTCTCCCACCCACTCCACAATGTGCTGGTCAGACACAGGAGGACATTCAGTGACAGACTCATTCCCCCAAGATGCACCACAGAGCGCCACAGGGAGTCTCTGAGTCAGTAGACTGGCATTTGGACTTAACTCACCTGCTGCATTTATGATTCATGATTATCTATTGGGTGCAATAATTCACCTGCTGCAATATTCTGTGCAATTATTAAACTTAAATATTAAAAATATATATTAAATAAATATATAAATATTAAATATTTTTACCTCTTGAATGTCTATATTTATTCAACATTCAATGCACATAACTGTACATATTCCTTATGTTTACAGTTACTCTATTCTATTTATTGCTAGAGTGACAACTTTCCAGAGTTGCCAAACCCTGTCTCACAGAATTAAAACCGCCCTTTGTGGTGTTTTTGGAGCTTTTAAACTCATGGAGCTGTTTGTCAAACTGGACTTCCTGGATACAGGGCTATTTGTGGTACGAATGCACATTAAGAGGTTGGTATAGTGTAATGTTAAACTCTTACAGAGGTCTGGTTTCTGTGAAGGTGACAGAGCATCTCTGGTTCATGAAAGAAAATAATCCCCACTGTCATCAGTCTTTTGAAAAAGCACTGAATCCTAAACAACCTGACAACAGTTAAAACAAACCACACAAGAGGAGTGTACAATTTCGTAAACAACACCTTCGAGAAAATCCCATGATGAAACTGGGATTTCCCTCCTTTTTCTCTGCAGCACAAGCGAACAAAGAGCAGCCCCAAGTCGGACAGCCAGGTTTAAGATAGCACAGATGTTTATTTAAGCCTTTGAAGTTACACCATCCGATTACTTACCTGTCAAACGCCACATTTACAGATACAGCAGGTTTCATATTGCAGCTAATGTGAGTTGTTCAGATTTTGTGTTTTTTCCCCTCTTCTTTCTCCGAGGATCATTTCATGGCTGTGAACTGTAACCAATCACAGCTAATAGAGTCTGCAGCTGTCAGAGATAGAGACGGCTCGAGGAACAGAGCGAGATAGGGGGCGACGTCTGTGGCGGAAAACAGACAGGAAGACAAGGAGAGAGAGGGAGGCAGCTGAGGAGATAAAATTAGAGAAAGGCAGCGGCTGAGATTGGCTCGACGCAGCCGTTTGCTGTGAAATTACAAAGCCATTATTTGATGGAGGCTTAAATGTCCCGTGCCTCCTCCACCTGCCTGTCCGCCTGCCTGTAAGCCCGTCGTGAACCCACATGCTGCGGAAACTATTTCCAGGTGTGAAATGGATCCACCGTGGCACTGCTTTAGGGATTTCAGAGGAAAGGAAAATGGAAACTCCAGTTTGATGAAGACTTCAGCTCAGACTGACTTCCTCTACCTTTGCTGGGCCTCTGTGGCTTAACCATGAAGCCATTACGACCTGCTCCGTCTGAGTGGACGGGGGAAGAAATCCTGCAATATACCACATCCCCCATTATCCAATAACAGTAATATAGATACACACCTCAGTGTCAACCACCTGAACCTGGTGATAAAGATATACCTGACACAGATAATAAAGCGGGAGGCCTGGGATAACTAGGGTTCAATGGGTTTGTGGAAGCACACATTTATATTTTTAAATTAAGTGACAATATTGGAGGGACACAGAGGATGACTTTTATTAAAAATGATTTAATGGTGTTTTCTCATTATCTAAGAAAATATACTTCCTTAAAGAGACAATAATTATCTTCTTATTACTAGTAAACAGTTTCGTTTTTAAATTTGTTTTTATCATGATCCTGGAATAAAAGAAGTAAAAACATCAGGTGGTTTTCTTGTGATTACTTACTAATTTATTTGCAATTTCAGGAAAAATAGATATGAAAGATTTCACAGCAACAAAATAAAATCTAGAGACCATATTGCATTGGATTACTCATACAATGATTCACGCCTTAAAACGTATGTAGCCCCTTGCCTACTTCCTGCCCCCTACTTTTAGCGCCCTTTCTTGGACCACACCCATCTTGGAAAACAGCCTTCATTGTGAATTCAGCTAAAACACCTGTAAAGTTTTGTGACTGCATCTTGCACGGTTGTGACACTATGGCGGTGACAATATCTGTCAACAGACAGACAGACACCTGGAAAAGTACTCAAAAACTTTTGCAGTAGTCTCAACTGCGATAGGTAAATAGACTACACTTGTATAGCACCTTTCTAGTCTTCTGACCACTCAAAGTGTCACATTCACCTACTGTCACACACGTTCATACACTGGTGGCCGAGGCTACCATACAAGGTGCCACCTGCTGCTCAGTAACCATTCCCTTAAATTCACAAACCGATGGAACAGCTATCAGGAGCACTTTGGGGTTCAGAATCTTGCCCAAAGATACTTTGACATGCGGACTGGAGGAGCTGGGGATCAAACTGGCAGACCTCCGATTAATGGACGTCTCAACAGGTGTCACCAGGGCCACATTTTGCCATGATGACACACACGCAGACTCACAAAGTGATAACAATATCAGTCCTGCTGTTGCGGCTGGTAACAACACAGTGACAAATAATAGTAATAGCTACCAGCTATCTACCTAAAAATAGTATCTTAAAGGGATAGTGCACCCAAAAATGAAAATTCAGCCATTATCTACTCACCCATATGCCGAGGGAGGCTCAGGTGAAGTTTTAGAGTCCTCATAACACTTGTGGAGATCCAAAGGGAGAGGAGGTAGCAACACAACTCCACCTAATGGAGGCTTATGGCGCCCCAGATTCAATCGTCCAAAAACCCATAATTGAAACCACAAAATATCTCCATACTGCTCGTCCGTAGTGATCCAAGTGTCCTGAAGCCCCAACATAAAAAGTTGTTTGGAAAAACGTCATTTGAACTCTGTTTTTAGCCTCATTGTAGCCTGTAGCTCTTTCTGCCTCTCTGTACTCTGCGCTTGCATGTGAAACCAGCGAAAGCAGGTGAACACACATGAACACGGTGCCCATGTCTCAAGGTCTCGCGCGAGCGCACACTCATGAGTGCGGTGCACAGAGATGCAGAAAGAGCTGCAGGCTACAATGAGGCTAAAAACAGAGATCACTACGGACGAGCAGTATGGAGATATTTTGTGGTTTCAATTATGTGTTTTTGGATGTTTGAATCTGGGGCGCCGTCAGCCTCCATTAGGTGGAGTTGTGTTGCTACCCACTCTCCCCTTGGATCTCCACAAGTGATGTGAGGACTCTAAAACTTCACCTGAGCCTCCATCGGCATATCGGTGAGTAGATAATGGCTGAATTTTCATTTTTGGGTGCACTATCCCTTTAAGGGAACAATGTGTAAGATTTAGGGCGATTTAGTGGCATCTAGTGGTGAGGATTGCAGATTGCAACTAGCTGAAACTTCTCTTGTTCAGAAGTCCTTAAGTGTTCATTGTTCAGGAGGTTTTTACTGTGAGCCAAATTACCCACAGAGGTCTCTTCCTTTCCAAAACAAATGGACCTGGATTTAAACTGGTAAAAACACTGAATAAAGCAGTTTCAAGTTTAAAAAAAATGTTTTTAACAGATTGGCCTCTAGTTTCCCGGCGCAGCGCAGGGTGGTGAACTCCACACAGAGCTAGTTTTGAGCAGCGCAACCCGAGGCGCGCTCAGTTTGGTAGTTTGGCAGACCGAGGTGCGCTGAGATGGGTGTGGCGGCGCAGCAGGGGGAGGTGTCGACAGATCCAGCTTGGCGCAGTGACAGTTCCGTGCCAAAGGCTTCGCCGAAGGTGCGCTAAAAGCTCGCCAGCCGAAACCAGGTCTACTGTCAGCGCAGGGGGAGCGCAGCCGGTGTAAGCCGAAGTTTGGCTGACCGGCGGACAGTGCGCACACGTCACCAAAACCTCACAGGCAGGTTTCCAGAATATCAGGCACATTAACGATGCAATAAATA
>NC_065506.1:44425930-44463385 GCF_006386435.1 Epinephelus moara | reverse complement strand
AGGGCGAGGAGAGGGGCTCATTTGATTGGTGTGATGTGTGTAAAACCCACTCCACGCCTTCTCTCCTCCCTCTTTCCGACTTGCGCAGGTAGGAGGGACGGAGGTGGGAAAGAGGAGTAGCTGCGCCAGGCGCACGGTGTGCCAAACTTACAAAATCCGCCTGGCCACACCCAGTTGGTGTCAGTCTGCGAAACTAGAGCCCATGGTGTTTGATGCAGAGGGGCTGCTAACTATGGTAGCTGATGTGAAACCAAATGGCCAAGTGTTTAATTTGCCAGTTTATTTTCAGGTGATTACACACTACATACAACAATTTCTTCCAATATATCCCCCTAAATCCTACCATCAAGACAATTTTAAGAAAGTCACTTGAGAATCCAGTGATCTGAACTTGTTTTTATTTTGTTTGGGACCTGTTTTAATGCGGGAGTGTAACAGCAACAATTCAAAGCATTACAGCTAAGAGCCAAGCCCGACCTCCAATGAATAATGAGTTTGTAAAGATGGAGTCATATGTGGCCAAGAGGTTTATGAGGCTAATTTAGAACAATCCAATTGAGCTAACAACAGGCTGGCACATCAAAGCTAACAGTTTTTAGGAACATTTTACATTTGCGGGTATTTTTCTTCCCATGCCCACCAGACTTGCACATCAAAACATAAAAGTGGTGTTAGCTCGCCACGTTTATCAAATAAAAGTTGTGGGAACAGTTGTATGCTGTCTGTTAGTTTTATGAGGCCCCACATTTTGACAGTTGGTGGTAACACCAATTACCATCCACCACTGCATTGAAAAGAAAAGCTGAGGTAACCTTGGCAGGTCTTTGAAACATTCCAAAAGGCTTTGCAAATAATTGATGAGGTAGAAAATACATGAATAAATGAGGAAGTGATCCTGTTTGAGGGATCAAACAAGGACGTTTGAAAAAAAGGCAGTGAACCCGATATATTTACAACTTAACACAGGCTTCAAACAGACCTTCATACAAAACGCATCGTGTCCACGTCCTTTTTACTCTTCAGTTTTAGCAACAGGATGTTTTATTGCAGCTTCTGCAGCATCCATATTCATCACTGCTCTGACGTGTCCACTCTCACAACAGTTTACTCTTCGTCCTCCTCACTCAGGTGAACTCACCTTGGAGGGGGCCATCACACCTCGATGCTCCGCCTCCCCAAACAGCGCATGCATTAGCCTTGAGTCGGGGACAGTGACTGTGGAACAGCAGGAGACAGCAAGGACACCAAACAGACTTCCAAAGGAAACACACAAGGAGTTTGTGTATGTTTTTAAGGTTTCGATACGGGGACTTGGAAGCTGATACTCTCTGTTTGTCTTCTTTCAGTATGACCAACTTTAGGTCAATGATCACACACACGACAAAATGGGAATTACATTTAAACATGGCGGCACAATGGTGCAGTGGTTAGCTCTGTCACCTCACAGCAAGAGGCGTCCTAGTTGGAACCCAGTTTGAACTCTGTGCAGAGTTTGCATGTTCTCCCTGTGTCAGCGTGGATTTACTCTGGGTGCTCCAGCTTCCTCCCACAGTCCAAAGACATGCAGCTTAATTGGTGACTCTAAATTGTCCGTAGGTGTGAATGTGAGTGTGAATGGTTGTCTGTCTCTATGTGTCAGCCCTGTGATAGTCTGGTGACCTGTCCAGGGTGTGCCTCGCTTCTCTCCAAGTGTCGGAAAATGAATCATGAATGAATGAACACTTAAACAGACAGACAGTAAAACTTCCATCAACACCCACACTATTTTGAGGGAACAGGCTTGCTTACCCCACTTCCTGTCAGGGAACCCTTCAATTTACAGAACAAAATTACATTTTACTGTAGGTCATGCAATAACATCCATCAGTTAAGATCAATATCTGCCTGGTACATTAGTCTAACCTGCATCGCAGCTCACATAGGAAAGAAATAAAACAGATATTTACAATGGAAGGACGTTTCTCTCTGGGGAAACATTTCATGAATCCCTTACAATTCCTTGAAATGGCTAATGCGTGTGTTCAAAATGTATTTTCCCTCAAAATATACATTCATTTATTTCAAATTAATGGCACTAACTTTTCTCCTTTATCTAATTTGTCTTTGTCCCCTTGCCTCTCTCACTGTGGGCCACGTAGCTTTGATGAATTACAATTAATTTACTCAAATAACAGATTTGAATACTTTTGCCTCCATTGATGAGTCTAATGTACAATGTCGACACTTAAATAATAACTTTTGGTGCTCTTTATTGTGGGTAAATCCAGCAACATGCACAGTTCATGGTGGTCTGTTAATTATGAAAAACGTTCCATTTCAAGACAAAGAGGACTTGACTGGGTAATCAGAGCAGGGGTCCAAATAAAACAGAGCAAAGACTAAAACATTAACATGCTGGACACAAAAATAACAAATCTGCTTTGGCATTTGCATTTTTGGCTCGAGAACAAAATATGTTGCGCCAGTTGGAGAGTTTTTATTCGAAAATGGATTTCATGCCAGAAAGTGCCTTTTGAAAGCCAGAAATGTCAGCACCACCTAAAATCCCTCTGCAGAATTGTTTGGTTATTTTTAACAAAATTGTTTTTGAATCTCCTTTAATCTCCCAACAGCTTCTCACGGAGCCGCGTGCGTCAACCTGATGTATCTCTGACATTTTCAAGCATGCACACGATACTCTGTGACATTTCATATTTCCACTTCGACAAGGACGCGGTAAAGTCATCTGAAAGGACAGGAGGAGGGATTCAGCTTCTTCTGCTGCTCAGACAGGCATCAAAAGCTTGGGGCCTGCTGCTCTCCTGACGGATGAAGGCTGCAGGATGTTTAGTCATATCACCGTTAGCCTCATTAAAGCTCACCCTTGGGTGCTGTAAACAGAGAGAGGACGATTAGTCTGCGTTCAGGGCACAGTTTAGCTTCAATCTCGGCTCTCAGCAGGGGAGGAGCCACTACAGATGGATACTCATCAGCTTGTCCTCTGTAGTTTGGCCTGGATGACAGCGTCACACTGACCACAGGTCTCCATTTGCTCCCAAAGGAATTAAAACTAAACTACAGACACAACAAAGGCCTGTTGCAATAGTCTGGCAACATTAATTTAACTGTCCTACATTGTTTAAAAAATAAATAGTACAATTAAAACTTGGATTTCATTGAGCAACCATGTGTTATAGACAGCCCAATCACGGCAATGGCAACACTGTATGGTTCTGCAAACAATGGACATTTGTAAGTTATTATGTTGTGGATATGTTGAAACTTAACACATTAACACCGCTGTGGTTAACAGCTGATGAGGTTTAGGCACAAAAACCACTTGGTCATGGTTAGGAAAGCATTATGTTTTAGCTTAAAATACCTGCTTTTGGTGGCACAAGCCCTGCTGGAAACACAGCTAGTCCCTGGGCATTATCCTGACAGGAAATGCAGCAGTGTCTCAGTAGAACACCATTGCTCTTTGTGGTACTGTCCAGCGATGTCTCACTAAAAAACTCTCACATTTGTTGTCTAAATGCTTCTGAAAATGCAGCGTTGATCTTGAATGGTGGTCTGCAGCTTGGCAGGCAGCTGGCCTAGGTGACAGGTCATCCACCATCCCCTCCACCCTCCAATGACGAAGTTAGCTCTTACACTACATCACTTTAGAAACACTTATATGATATGTATGAAACATACAGTGTAATGTATCTGTGGTTTGCAGAAAGGTACAATGTTCTTCAATCTTCTTCTGGCGACTGGGCCGGTTGTAGAACGACAACAGATGAACCTCCAACCTCACTTTTTTTTAGGTTGATGACAATTTTCTTCATCATGTTTTGTAGATATCAAATATGTTTGTTAACTTAGGTCTGGGAGCAGGGCCACGCCTCGACCACACCTCTAATAACCTGCTAAGCCTACTTATAACTGGTCAACCCATCCTGCTCTGTTTGTCTCAGATTTCTTAACCTACCTTCCCTTTACCTTCATTCATTCATTAGCCTTCCTACTTCATCCCCACCCACATCCCTTTACCCTCTCTTCCCTTCTCCCCTCATCCCTTCTTATTTAATGTGCAGCATACCTCTCTCAAGACTCATTCTAGGTAACGTCTTGGGACCTGTAATCAGCTCATGTGGAAAAACGCCTGAGATGGAGACTAAGTGAGACTCTTCCACCTTCAAAAAAAAAGTTAATATAATTTTTTTTTATTTCCTTTGATTTCACTGGTGTAGATGTTGTAGTATCAGTAGCTACAAGACAATCGTTCAGGCACTCATAGACGCTCATGAAGTGGCGTTCACAAATTCAAAGTCTGACTGCCACTTGCAACAGCTGATGATATAAAACTATATTAAAACATTGAATGACAGGGAAAATGAGTATTGGATTCTTTAGTGATATTTTTGCCATGGTGGCAAATATGTTGCCAGTTGAGACACTGTGGCACATCAGGCTGGCAGCCGGCTATTGCTTCACTGCAGTCCAACACAGGTGGTTCTTCCTCTTTGGCAGCGCCTTTCCTGGTGCACTGTGCTGATTAGGATATGGCACCTCCACATTGGCATACTGCCGCAATTGCAGTTACAGATGACAGAAATCCACAAAGTGCAATACTTGTTAGAAAAGTGTTTTCCATGAAGACACCCGTCAGAGTTTTGTAAAGAGCTGGAGGTGGAGCGAACTTTGATGGAGGTAGCCGCCTCTTAATTCAAACCCACAGTTATCGCCCAACTCTGCAGTATGGAGCCAATTAGCCTCTTTTAGCTTTTTGTCTTGGTTTTATATTTTTCTCAAGAGTTGGTGGAGACCAAAGCAGAGGTGAAAGTGAATATTTGCGCACATATTAACTGCGTAAGATGGACTCCTTTGCTAACACATTCATCGTAAAAACACTATAACACAATATGTCATAGGTGTAGTGAGGGTAGAACGGAGCGTGAGGTGGATCAGCGTTTTAGCACCGTGTCTGCAGTGATGCAGGTGCTGTGCCGCACTGTCGTGGTGAAGAGAGAGCTGAGCTGTAAGGCAAAACTTTAGATTTACTGGTCCATCTACGTCCCAACCCTCACCTATGGTCATGAGCCATGGGTAATAACAGAAAGAATGAGGTCGCAGGTACAAGTGGCCAAAATTAGTTTTCTCAGTAGGGTGGCCGAGCTCAACCTTAGAGATAGGGTGAGGGACTCAGACATCTGGAGTGAGCTCAGAGTAGAGCCGCTGCTTCTTCATGTTGAAAGGGGTCAGTTGAGGTGGTTTGGGCATCTGATCAGGATCCTCCTGGGTGCCTCCCATTAGAGGTGTTCTGGGCACGTCCCACTGGTAGGAGGCCCGGGGGAGACCCAGAACACGCTGGAGGGATACATATCTCGTCTGGCCTGGGAACAACTTGGCCCCAGGAGGAGCTGGAAAGCGTTGCTGGGGAGAGGGACGTCTGGAATACTTTGCTCAGCCTGCTGCCCCCCGCGACCTGGCTTTGGATAAGCGGTTGGAAATTTTCAAAAAATTAATCTGCCCCCAAGTGACCAATAAACAGTAAATCCAGCTTCGATATAAATTAAAACTGCATCTCAAAACATGTTAGACACTAAATGATATAAATTTTGACTGATGCCCAATGCTGCCAAGCATAAAGTCACTAAAAGTGGGGCCTGAATTTAAGATGGTCGATCTAACCATCCAGCACTTTTTTCCTCAGTAAAATGTCTCAACAATCAAATGTGAATACTGCTATGCAGGGTTTCCACTAGATGGATCATAGCTACTCCCTCTGGTGCCTTTACAGAGTTGGTAAGATTGCAAAGAAATTTCCTCATCACATTCATGGTCTCCAGAGGATGAATCCTATTGATTCTGAATACTCCATGAGGTTTCCTCTAGTGGCACTCTCAGGTCTAAATGTCAACAAGATATCATCTAATCAAATAAAAATGATGGCAAGTCGATCCAAAACATCCACCGGGCTGGTGTCAGTGCTGCACTGATTCACGTACAAATGTGATGGAGGAGATTGTCAGACATCCTGAGATAACGGAAATCAATTTCTGTGTCAGTTTCCATCATCTGCCTGACGTGTGAGAATACTCCTTGGATCTCCTTTGTTCTTTCAAGGGGCTGCGCCAGCCTCTTTCTCCTTTTCCTTCCTGTCTTCCTCTCAAAGTTATATATACCATTTCTTTCCCCAAACTATCTAACAATTGGCCTCTGATTGCCATGGCAACACCATGTGCTTTTGCTGAGGCGTAAATACAAAACATTGTGTGATTAAGTCGCTTGACACTGTGTCTGTTGTGCTTATGTTAATGAGCTTTAACTTGCATAATAAAACCACCTAAGGTCAAAAGTCCACAGAGCTTTCAACCCTTCCTTAGCAAATGGAGCTGGTTCAGGTGTTGTAATGTGACCCAAGAACTGAGAGTCAGTCACATAGATGTTAACTCTCTGCAAAGATGGCCAAAAGTTATCATGAAATTTGGTGGAAGACTGTAGCATGGGCCAAGGAAGAACTCATTCAACTTTGCAGCAGATTCAAATTACAGGGAGGCCACACAAATTATTCATCACTTTACAGTATACGAGGTTCATAGTCTGGGCCGGGAATGTTCTCATCTCAGACGTCCCTTGCAAACGTGGAGACAGCTGAGACGACCTGGTGGCAGCTAGCAGTGCTATACTAACAACGGCAACAGTGCTGACAGTGTCAGGGCACGGCCTCTTGAGAGAAATAAATATGGGAAATATTTGCCTCCCGTTCACTTCCACTCAGATCAAGCGAAGGGGGTGCCATAGCATTGTTCCGACCTCTCATTGTTCCGACCTCTCATTAGTCCGACGTCCCGTTGTTCCAATATGTGATTATACTAGGCTATACTGTATTTGTGTACCATAGAGGATCAGCAACGCAACAAAAGTAGGCTACTGGTCGAGATACAAGTGTCATAGAGAGGAGAGAATGAAACACCATAACCTCCTGTTATTAACTCTGGGGTCCGGGTTGTGTGGGGAGCTCTCCGCGGTGCTGAACGGCTCCCGGCGGGCGTATTTCTGCCTTGATGGTGCGCCGCGACCGGCTCTGGGTCAGCTGGGAAAGGCTTGAGGCGAGTGACCGGCTCTGGGTCAGCTGGGAAAGGCTTGAGGCGAAGCAGGCTCACAGCTTATTTCTTTTTCATTTTAACCCACACCATGATCTTTTCCTAACCCTAACCAAGACGTTTTTGTGCCTAAACCTAACCAGACCTTAACCACAGGGCATCATGATGATTTCGGAACAACGGGACTTCGGAACAATGGGTTTAATATGGTCGGAACAATGGGCTGTCGGACCAGTGGGCTGTCGGACCAATGGGCGGACCCCGCGAAGGGGTGGATGATATATTTGCCTCTGGTGGCAAAGCAAATTTGCATCTTCGTATTGTCTAGAGTAAGACTTTGGTAAACTTTGACCTGCGAAGTTGCAGCCTTAACAAATGGCGAAGAAGTATGTGTGGAGGTGATGCTGATCGTCACCGCAATGAAAACTGCAAGCTGTCCCACATGATAAATGCTACTTGGCTGGCAGTGAATCAGGAGACGGGCATGAAACCTAACAAAAAAAAAGGAAAATGTACCTATAACATCATATTTTGTGGTATTTCTTAGCAAGCTAGCTAACATTAGCTAGCAAGCTAGTGTAACAGAGTGTTGTATGTTGTGTGTCCCTCTTGAGTTTCCATAGGGCAGGGAAAGTTTTGGGGTGACATTCTGCTGTTTTAGGGGGCTCATGCATGTGTTGTGGTATGAAGAAAAATAAATGGGCAGCAGTTGCTGTTGGAGCTGTTACACCGTCTTCCGCCCCATTTGTTGTTTTATTAATTATTCAGTGAAACGAACCCAAGACGCTCGACTACACTCGCTCTCCGTGTCAGTCACATCAGACACTGCCAACATTCAGCACGAATATCAACTCGTAAGGCCATAGTCATTCACCTGCATTCGCTCATGTGTGACTGAACCCTTAATGGGGGTTAGCTCACACTCACTGAAGCATCCTCGGGGGGTAACCAGGGGTGGGCATTATGGCAACAACATGGTCCTGCCACTTTGAGTCAGGATGACGTGATCAGTGGTGCTACTCACATGTAGTAACACACAACACACACCGAGGGAGTGTGACTTCATTCTCTGCTCAGGACGCCAGTGCTCCAGTATGTCTTTACAAATCAAATAGTATCTTGCTGCTATATTAATGTTCTGAATGTTGTATATTTTGCACCTCCAGCATTGCAGGATGGTGCATTTAGCCATAGCGACGCTCTGTGCTCTCTGAGTGCTCTTCTAGTTCAGATGAGTAAATGTACTTTGAGAAAGTTTTTCAGCGCCAGAGCTGCAAAACTGACCTGACTGAATGGATTTCAATGTTGGTGAGCAGAGCCAACAAAGAACATGTGAGGCATGATACATTTCCTACAGCCAATCCTTTAAAAACCATGGTGTAAAAACAAACAACAGACAAACAAAAAACCTATAATTGTTGAAAAAATATAACCATTAAAATACAATGAATGTTTACATCAACATTTTTTATCATATGTATATAAATATGGCAAAAATATGGTGCTATTTAAGACCTTTTATGTACTGTAATACATATTTTCTATTGCTCATGTAATTAATCTAACCCACCAATAACCTTTTAAATGTATCTCAGTGTAATTAGTATTTAGACACTTTTATCTTAAAACTGCCATCACATAAAGTTATGTGGTTAACAGTGCTAACAGGAGTCTTTCAGGTATGTGTTTGACTTCCACAGGCGTTAACTCCTGCAGTAGATCTGACTCTCTCTCTGCAGGAGACCGTGACCTCATCAGAGCGGCACGGAGAGACGTCAGGGGACACGAGCCAGCGTGTCTGGTTGTTGTGAATGTCGAGTGTGATGTGACGTTGATCAGAGTGCAGGCAGCGAGAGGTGGAGGGAGGAAACTTCTTTAAGAGTCCCGTCACTTCCCCAGTTGCTGCCCTCGTGCCAAAGTCAATGTTGTCTTAACGTCCCGGGCCCAATTTCAATTTCAGGAGGTGAAAAAAGCCAATCCACGCTGAAAGGATCCGGGGGAAAAAAACGAGGCTGAAGCCCGCAGCTCAAATTAAAATATCACTTGGGTAAACAGACTGGGTTTCCTCCTGTGGTTACGCACCCTCGTCACCCTTGTCACCTTTTTCTGCCTGTCACTTCTCACCCCTCTGGCTTCTGATCGTGCTCATACCACTCAGCAGCCAGCTGTGGTTGGCTGTACAAGGGCCATTCACAGAGTGGATGGTTTTAATAGGCTGCATTACATGGAATTAAAGTTCATTCATGAGTGCCATAGACAGCATATGACCTCAAGAAACTAACTTAATAACTACTGCTATGAAGACAATTTCACTGCAGCCGGATGTGAACACTGTACCTTTTGTCCCCCTCACTTTCATAATGTCAGGTTAATTTTCTTGCCAAAGTCAAGCTGTTCTCATGCACTGTTCATATGTATACCTACGAAAAGTAATGCACCAGAATCTGGCATAACCCTCGTAATCATGACTCAGTAATTTGTATATAACATACATAACTGGGAAGGCTCCGATCACATGACCAATGCACTGACAGGAGTAAAGAAGGAAGTAGTACAAAGAGCAAAACTCCATGTAAGAAGGCAGGTGAGGATGGTGGATGGGTCAAACAAACACAGGACTTTCCCACAGAAGACTGGTGTGTGTGTCCTGAGTGAAACCAAGTGAAATTTAGTTATTTTAAGGTATGTAATCACCTTTTCTTAAACCTAACCTAAACTAACGTAACTTGCCTAAACCAAACCTATTTAACTTTGTTTAGTAGGTAACTTTACATTAAATGCATAACATGGAATGCCCAACCATGTTTCTTTTCCTAAACCTAACCTACCTAACTTTATATTTAGTATGTAACTTTACGTTAAATACGTAACATGATGACGTCCAACCATGTTTCTTTTCTTAAGTCTAAGCCAAACCAACATTACTTTACTTGCCTAAACCTAGCCTATGTAACTTTGTGTTAGTACGTAACTAAATGCTAAGTACGTAAAAGTGTTTTACATGCATTCTTGTGCGATATGATATGAAACCTTGTATGAGGATACATCACCCAAGTCTTTCTGAAAAACTTTTTAGACTTTTTAGCCCTGGAATTTAGCTCTCACCCAACACACAAACTACACTACTGTCTTGATGGAAGTTGTTGGGGCCGTGTGCAGTACACAGCTGGTAAGGAAGACTACTCAGGGCAGAATGTCAGTCCCAAAACTTCTCTACAATTTTCTGTTAAAAAGCTGTTTTTATTTTCAGATAATTATATTTAAAGGAACTGATCTTCAATTAATAATAATGCAGATGAAAACATTGCTTTTTGTTGTAAAGATGAAAGTAATTCTTAATTATTCAATGAGTGTAAAGGTTCTTCTAAGTTTGGAAATCATGATTTGATTTTCTTTTCTTTTTTTAAGATATTTTTTGGGGCATTTTTGCCTTTAATTGATAGGAAAGATTGTGAGTGTGAAGGGGGGAGAGAGAGNTGAGGCACTTCGTGTTACTGTCGTATGAAAAGTGCCATATAAATAAAGTTGATTTGATTTGATTTGATATAACAATAATGAAATCTATATAATGTATTAGGTGTCTATTGAGACAATATAGGGGATTATTGGGTTAGTGCATTATAATGCAGTCGATCATGAGCCTTTTTGTTTGGTATACTATCACTGTTATTAAAAGCGGTACAGTATAACCAGTTGAAATATTATCTGCTAGATGACAGAAAAGTACACGGTTTCTTCAGTGAAGAATCTTGCACATCAATGGAGCGAACTGCAGGCATGTAACATGCTGTAAAGCAAGAGTATGATTTTCAGTGATTTGCATTAAAGTCAATAAAATGTACTCAGTTTTATTTGCTCAAACTCCATGAAACTACTGGGTCATCATCACAGACACCGCAGACATGTTTTTCTACAGTTTAAATTGACTGCTTTATGAATTTTATATGAGTGCATTCATTTCCATACAGTCACCTCTGCACTCTGGTTTGGCTGTCAGTGGCTTTGATGTCCAGCTGGATTTGAGCCTCTTGCATTGGAAATGAGTCTTGGAGTTTTTACTTGAGCCTTAACTAACAGTGTCTTGACACCACCGGCTCTTTCTTTTAAGTGGTTTCAGCAGGGTGAGTATGTGTAGCGTGTGCTGTATATGTGTGTGTGTGTTTAGCCCGAGGCTGAGTGTCTTGATTGACAGGGCGAGCAGCAGAGTCCAGTCCAGGGATCCCAGCGGTGGCAGGTCTCCACTGAGGTTTGACCCACCTGCTTCCCCTCATCATCCTCTTACTCCGCCTGCTCAGGTGTGGATTTCCCAGAGGCATCTTTTATGCCCCAGAATAGCCTACTGGTATTTTTTTGTCTTCTTTTGTTAGTTTCAGTGGCCTGTTTCCTCTTATCATGTCAGTTTGTGCCAACAGATTAACAGGCTTTAAACCCTGGGGTTGTGGCGGATAAACAGCATGAAAATGATCACAGCTCAACCCAATTTAAGGTCATTACATACAGGTGCTTTGTCACACTGCTTGGCATCTCACAGCATCACAGAGCACATCCTTATATGTGACGCACAGCTGAAACACATTATAACACATGGTTAATGACACGAAATATGGTCTCCTGGATGAAAGTCCTGTTTTGTTTGACCCATCCACCTCCCCTACCTCCCGCCCTACACGGACTCTCTCACTCTTTGTACTACCTAATTTGCTTTCAGTGTTGAGTATTGCTGCAGAGGGCTTCACATTGGAGTTACGTGAAAGCCCGGTATATCTTATAAAGACCCTAAAGGGTGCCTTTGGTATCACACGTCATGGGGCATGATAAAACAGTGGTATGTGATGCCTTGGGAATAAGAACAGGCTGCACAACTATTCACACTGGCAGTGATGCAAATTTTTCAGTAGTTGCAACATTTATTCAATAAAACTGAAAGCTGTGAGCTATTTATTGAGTTTCCTTTTATTAAATCTGAGTGAAATTGAATTCCCCCTGGTAAACAGTTAGGCAGTGTATATGTCTTGGGCTTTCATTGTTAAAGGAAAGAACAGAAGGAGTGAATCTGGTGCGCTGCCTGTGTCAAGGTCGAAAGAAGTAACGTTTTCTTCTCTTGGTACGGACTTAAGAGCCTCCTTGTTGTTGTTATAATCCTCATAAGTTGAGGAACAATTTGATTGGTTGATGCCTTTATTTACGGTGCAAGGAGCCTGGTTTCACTCCGAAGTTGTTGAAATCTGGCGGGTGGGCAGTGACTTGTAGTGTCAGACACTGACGAAGAAAGCCGTCCTTTGACGTGGACATGTTCAGAAGCTGTTATAGTGTAACGGCGTTTGGTGGCATCAGTGGTGGGACAAGCTCGAAAGTTAAAGCAGCGAAAGTCTGAGTAGGGTGGGTGGGGTATGTGGTGGATGGGTCCAACAAACTTTCACCCAGGAGAGCAGTGTCTGTGTCCCATGAGATTATAAAGCCAAACCCTGTTCTTATTTCCTCAACTTAAACATACTGTACCAGAAAGCCGGACACATGCTAGCGTTACTCAGCCACAATAGCTTTCCATTTTCCATTTTGCACTCTCCCATGCCCTTTACTTCTCCAGATTGTTCATCATCTCATTGAACAGGCAGTTTAAACTCTGGAAGACCAGGCTGAATAGTGGATAGTGCAGCACGCTACAACAGCTTTCTCCATTGTGGGCTCGGCAGCACTCTGTTCCCTGGGTCAGCACTGTCAAAACAAAGACAGTTTATTATTAGTGAGGGCACAAATTGGTGAGTCAAACTTCACCATAGTTGAACTCAGTTTGATAGATCGGTGTGGATATAAGCTACCTCACAACCACAAGTGAACCCACAAATTGTGGAAATTAAGTTGAAATAAATTGATTTTGCCATGTCAAATTCTGGTGTGACTAAGCCTCTATTAAACTGTTATGGCACACATACAACAAAAAGCCTCCTTTCATTTCTGCTATGATGTAGTCTTCAAAACGGCCGCAGGGCAAACATGGCACCATGTGCCTGGGGTGGTTGCATAAGACACTGGCAAGTATTAACTCTGCTCCTTGTGCCAAAGAAGTTATAAGTGCAAGCTACAGGGGAAACCGGGAAACTAAAACATGTTGCAGGAGGGGAGTGTATGCCATGTGTGCTGCACCACAGGAAAACAAGACAATGTCTTGCAGACATTTTGTTTTAAAGGTTCCGTGTGTGGGAGATATTCATGAGTATTTTCATTAGTGTATAATCACCCAAAATTAAGAATAGCTGTTTATATCTACATACAGAACAGGTCGTCTTCTACAGAGTTCGCCATGTTGTTTTTACAATGGCCCAGAATGGACAAACCAAACACTGGCCTGATAGGGACACGTCGTTGGGTCAGCCACCATCATTCTCTTTCATGCCTGGCACATGGGAGAAGTTTTATTTGGTTGCAATCTGCAACCTCACGCCACTAAATCCTACACACTAGTAATAAATGGGCACAGATGAAGTTGACGCCCAGCAAATCCAGGAGCACATCCATCATCAGAGGAAAACTCAGACCAGAGATTTCATATCAGTGACACATCAGTCATCCTACAAGGAAGGAGAATTACCACCAATGCCCACCAAGGTGGCTGGCGTACCCAGGTGCTCCCTGTAAAGGTCGAGTGTAGGGGATTTGTTGCCATATCATCAACCAGGCTTTTGGAGAGTATGGGGGTTCGAGGACAGGCCTTCCAACAAGCCATCAAGTCACTACCAGAGGCTGCTGAGCAAAGCAGCAATAGGCTTTGGATGGAGAGGACTGGTCTGCAAGATGTTCAACATGACGGGTAAAAGCGGAAGGGGCAGGCGTTGTGGACCTATCAATGAAACACCAATGAAGGAGGCTGCCCACCTGATGACCCCAATGAAGTGATCACCTCTCTCCCACTCAAGACACGAGACACCACGCAAGTGCTGATTACTATAGGGATTGTAACAATACATCCCATAAGCTCAACTTAAGAGACATGTTTCATTGTGACTGTTGCCTATGAAATTATACAAAAGAAAAATAAAGAAATGAAGAGATTTTTGAGATACATGCAATGAAACCTGGAATGGTAACGATGCAGCAAGAGTTTCTGGGGATTTTCAGTCGAAGCAAACAAGGACGAAGATGGATGAATGCCTTTATTCACCTGGCCTTCCTCACATTTCTAAAATTAGTTGCATCACTGAAATCTTTGTTTTTCTTTTTGCACAAAATGATCATGGCACTGTACCTACAGAGGCCGACCAAGTTCAGTTTTAATCCAAGTTCTCTGAAACTGATGAATGGCCTTCTAGTCGGTACTCTGTGCTTAGCCCTGCGTGTGCTCCCATTCTGTGTTTTCAATCAATCTAATTTATAGCATCTTTCATTCTTTCATTTCATGCAACTCAACATGCTTCAAAATAAATCAGTCACATACCAGGAAGCTATAAACAATGAAAACAGGACGAGCTCTCGGAAAATAGAAAGAAATAAAAATAAACAGACAATTTATACGCAAAGAAAGAAAAATAGCATCAGTTAATTAAAAGCTTTGGATTCAGAGTGTATTTTTAATCAGCAGGAAAGCTATGTATGAATTGGCTGTGTTGGTCAGAGCAGGAAGCTTCTCTCTCTTTTTGTATTCTGCTGATGGAAAACAAAGAGGACTCTTGTTTGTTGATCTCAAACTGTGAATAGGTCTGTGGTCCTTCAGGCAATCTGATATGTAGTCTGGTAGCAAGCTATGTAAGGCCTTAAAATAAAACAAGTCCCACCATGTTAAAATAAGCCTTGAAAGAAAAAGGAAGCCAGTGTGAGGTGGCCAAGACAGGTGTGATGTGTTCATTGTCTTTTGTCCTAGTCAGCACTCTGGCAGAGGCGTTCAGCACAAGCTGTGCTCTGTCTATTGCCTGCGTTTAGCAGACTGGTGAAAACTGCATCACAGTGTTCAAGAAAGGAGAAAAGAAAAGCACGAGCTGGATTTTTTTTGTTTTGTGTCTGCCTGCGGCATTGAGACGATTACAGGAAGTTTTGATTACATAATCAGAATGAAGTGCAATGACGTCACAACAAACACAAATGCGTCAGATGTCACATTTTTAAGTTGAGATCGGAAGTTTGTTCTCAGCTGAGCAGCATTTGCTGTTGCAGATTAGTCAGTGCTCAAAGTAGGCCAGTGTACCATGACTTATTTTTGAGCACCAGCACCTCTCACAAGCTTCCACTATCTTTTCTGCCCTCTCCATATCAGATTTACTGGGTGATTCATAATGGGCCCTAAATAAACAGCATTACCCAGGAGCTACTGGGAGAAATATACCCAGGGGGCACTTTGTGACGCTCACCGGTTCCTGTTCTCACCTGTCTGCTTTTTTTGACATCTCTTACTTATTAAGTCTCAGACTTGTTTGAGTGCTGCTTGGACACATATGTATGGTTTTTTGTCGCAGCCATCATTTCATCTTGCCAGAAAAGGGGTGTGTTTACCTGGTTGTTGCATTTCCGTCATTGCCAGACAGAGCCAATTGGAGCTTAAGCTGAAAAATAGCCATGACTACTGCAGACTCGCTTGTCCCAGGAATTAATCCTGATTGTAACCTTTCTAATTAATAAATACAAAAGCCAGATGTAAGTGGGTGTTAGTGGGGTTTTTTATCCAGTGGAAAAGAAGAAGAAGATATACTTTATTAATCCCTGTAGATGCATTAAAGAGAGATGTCAGAGCGAGGGGGCTGCCTTGTGTAGGTGCCTGAGCAGTTGACCGTGCACTGCCTTGCTCAAGGGCACTTTGGCAGTACCCAGGAGGCAAAGTGGCACCTCTCCAACTACCAGTCCACGCTCTGTACATGGTCTGTACGAGGACTCCAACTGGTGACCCTCTGGTTCCCAAGCCAAGGCCCTATGGACTGAGCTACTGCCACCCTAGACATAAGCCCCTTTTACACTACCAGATTTTCGGCGAATGTTGGGCATTTAGACACACAGAGCTGGATGGCGAGTTGATCCGAAGTGCCCAATTTTCCGCTGTGTAGGGTAGACGTATTGGCGGAACCTTTTTGGTTTAAAAAGAACGAGGCGCTCCCTTCCGCCACGAAAGGGGCTGTTGATGACTTGTGGGAGGAGCTGTTGATGACGCGGCACGTGCGACCCACTGGCGGTGGATAAACAGGAAACAGCTGCTAGCAGGAATTAGCGAGCAGCTAGTAGCAAGAGGGAAACACAAACCTGACAGACACTGTAAAGATGAGCAACTGGGGAGACAAGGAATTGCGCGCCCTCCTTGCCCTCGCAAACGAAGAGGCCATTAACCGTCAGATGATGGGGACGGTGAAGAACGGGTCGAGTTATGAGAGAATCGCCGAAGGACTGACCAGCCGTGGCTTCCCTCCCACGTCACTGTTTACGTCACACGCTGAGCTACACGTTTTGTTACTTGCTCACGCCCCCCATTGCCCCGAAAAAGGCGCATTCTGTATAAACAAAAGTAGGCAGGCTGCATTTTGTTTTTATACTGCCAATGCTGAAAAAAGACTGATTGGTCTTTCCTGCAAATTTGCACAATTCCTATCTAAAAAGGGCTATAGACACAAAGGGGCTGGCTTGGCTCCAAAAGGGGAATGCAAAGATACATGAACAGAGTCGGAAGATGACACAACAAAGCTTTGAAAGTCAAATTTTGTGTAACTAAACAGGATCAATTATACAGCAGTAATATGTGTAACAAAGTCACATGTACATTTGGAATATTAAGTATTTAATTACACAAAATTTGTTTCAGGTACTATTATCTGACACGCTTAGCCCTCCATAGCCAATAGGTGGAACATCTGATACTCAGTTTCTGTACCCCTACGTTCACCTTTGGGGGTACTCCACCTATAAAGGGGTGTCTCCAGCCTTACCTCTCCCCTTTTGCTGTTGTAGTCCATGGGAGAAGTAAGCGATATTGCTCTAGTAGTGATTTCTGTTTTAGTGCTTTTAAGCTGTTTATACATTCATTTTATGCTAAAATAATCCTGTGTCTCTTAATTTGTGTTGGGACTCAAGTTTGTTTGACGGAGGATTTTGTTTTTGCCTCTTGCTCTCAGGTATGTTTTCTGTGTTTTATTGTGCTTAATTGAATGTAACATGGCCCCTTTTGCTGTTGTAGTCCATGGGAGAGGGGCTTGAGTTTGTATGGTTGTGTTTGACGAAGGATTTTGTTTTTGCCTGTTGCTGTCAGGAATAAACGGAAATCACCTCCAAAGATATCCACAGTCAGGGCCTCTTCATAGCGACACAATGCAGACATCCACTGGTTACACAAGCTAATATTAGTGCTGCTCCTCGGAGTGAAGATCCCGTCGATTTAACGTTAGCATTGTAAAACTACCTGTGGCTACCACCACCACTAGTAATGAGAGGACTGGCTCTTTAAAATAATCTGGTATATGTCGTTCACCCATCATTAGCAAAACGACTCTTAAGTTTCATCCTGCAATCAACCCCTCTCCTGGATTCACATAGAACGGCCCACACGTGAATAGGGGAAGTACTGGCTGCACATATTTTTTTCCACATCAAGCATTAAAATGAGTAGTATAAATGTAATGAGACTGAGTTGTGGCCAGCTATGAGCAGCTTTAGCTGGCATGTTTTTAATTAATCTGTATGTGCCAAATAACCTCTCGGCTAGACAGCCAGAAACCATTTGTCCAGGCCACAGAGAGACGTTAATTTAGAGTGAATTGGATCACCTGTTTCATCTCTCAACATCTCTAAACTCTTCAGTATCTAACTTCTCTCTGATTCAAAGTAGTGTCAAACCTGAAACAGATGTTCTGTTACAGTATTTCTCTGCTGCTCAGTGATGGATGGGAACTTTAATGTGGAAAAAATACAAAACGCGTGTTCGTCTTTTTCTTTCACCTGATCGTGTGCTCAGACTACACCAGAGAAGTTTCCACTTCTCCCTTCAGCCGTGTAGGAAAAATGTTTAAGAACACAATGAGATTTATTGTCTTTCTATAACTTGTGGCCGGAGCTTGGCAAACACGCGATTTGAGTATCTGAAGCCTGACCAGACTGAAGTGATGGATTATACTGTATACGGGATGTCCACAATGTGCAAGAGGAGCAACTCTGACCCCAAATCTTTCCAAAACTCCCGCACAGCAACCATCTGTCACCATTAACCAATCAACATGTCCCGCTTGTGGGAGATGTGAGCAGACACAGATGGAAATCCAGCAGCAGCTGCCTTTGAGTCAGTGATGGCAGAGAGTTATAGGTACATATAGACAGGTACATTAAAGGTTAAGTTCACTGAAATGACAAAAATACACATGTTCTCACTTACCTGTAGTGGTATCTGCCCCTTCAGGTAGTTTGGTTTTATCTCCCCTGCTTATGAGTTATGAGATTTCTGCAACCACTACAATACAATGGAATTTTGATGGACATATTCAAAGCATTGGGAGCTTTTTCATTTCATTTACACTCAGTTGCCAGTTTATTCCGTATCCCTAGCTAAAGCAACAGCTCCGTAATAAATCCAAACTTCTAACGTCTACCTGAGAGGTGTTAAAACATATTTGAAGGGGACCCATGGTGCTAATTTTCAGGTTCATACTTGTATTTTGGATTCCTAGAAATTACATCCATCCATGCAGTTTCTAAGCACAACTGGACGTGTTCCAACAGGAATATGATCTGAAATCTGGGAGAAATGAACAACATTGGCAACCAAGTTTACATGTTTCACTGACGTTAGCATGTAGCTACATGTAGCAGTGTACTTGTGTGGCGTAGCCCAGCAACTAAAGTGTTGCATGGTTTAAGATGAGTAATTTAGAAATTTAGAAGAAATTAAAAGCTAACAACGCCACCTAGGAATTTACAGAGCCTAGGACCCTGAACAAAGGGCTCAAAGGTTCTCCCAAAAAATGAGCAGAGTGAGTACAATTCGGGTTCTAAAACTGGCTGTTCAGCAGTCTGCTAAAACCCTATCAAGCAGTGCCTTCTGTGTTGACATCCTCCTTTTCAGCGTCACGGCAACTCCAGCCTTGCATGACTTCCACACCGACCCCAAAGTGCTCCAACTGTCAGATCTGCAGAAGAGCAGAGACACCTGACCAGTAGTGTGTTCCCTTCGCTGCTACCCTAGCTTCAATAGCGTGTCCCTGGCCTGCCTCACTGTGTCCGCCTCATTGTATATAAAGGGTACTCACGGTCTTCCTGGGCGACAGACTTCCCGCTGCTGACCCAGGCCTGAGTAGAATGGTGTTGGCGGACACTGTTGGCTACACGTCTCCTTGCTGCACTTCTCGACGATGTGGCTGGTAGCTCTCGGGAGGACCGCTTTTCTCTCAGCTGCTTGGGTAACATCATCACCAATGGAGCCAGCTGATAAAAAGAGATTTTACCAGATCCAGCTGATTAGATTTTAATACTTGGGAAGTGTTTGGGTGGCACCGAGTCCAGACAGCGGAACAGAATGTTGAGGTCACGTCATCAGGATGGTCTTACCTGGCTAAGGGAATGACTGTGTATCAAGCACTTTCACTAATAAAAGCTTATAATCAAAACCTGACGTGTTCCAACAGGAATCTGATCCAAAAATCTGGGAGAAATTAGCAGCTTCAGCAACCAAGATTACATGTTTCCCTGATGTTAGCATGTAGCATCAGGTAGCATTGTATGTTACATAATGTAAACGCTTGCGTGCATAGAGCAGATGACCATAAAGAAAAGTACTGATAATGGTCTGAAGCCTGAGGGTTGTGCTCACAGGGATTACTTATACATATGTTTACCTCATTGTTTTAAACTTTGACCACATTTAATACAAACATCTGGCATTAAAACATTATATATATGACAGAAGAATGTTCTTCTGTTTCTTATATCAAATCAAATCAAAGCTGTATCTCTTTTATCTATTTTTATTTGAACATTTTAGTCTTTCTGGACAGCAGGAGGGAAACCTTAAACCCCCATTTCATCTTTTCACATTCATAAATTCAGAACCAGCTCAGCCAACTCCATGTCCCCAGTCCTGCAACAAAACATCTCTGCTGCATTCAGCTGAAAATCCGTCTCGGCTCAGTTTGTTTTTCTCTGTCCCCTCTCTCTGCTGGTGCTCAGGGTGCCTTTGGTTGGTATCTGCTCTCTCTCACTCTCAATCACTGGTTTACTCTGCTCCCTGGTTGGCTAATGGCAGGTTTTAAAAACGGAACTAGGGATTCAAAAGATCAGCCTGAAAGCCAATGCCGAGATGACATCATGAGTGCCGAAAACGACATGCAGCTAAAAATGGAAGAGGCCTTTGAAGAACAACAGGCTCCAGCAAAGATGATTACCTCCCTGTCAGCTGTGATTTAAAGTTGGCTTTCTCCGATTCGATGACTCATGGTCGAATAGTAGCGAGACGAGGCTCCTCGTATGAAATCCTGCCAAGATTTCTTCATCTTTAAAGTACAGAAAGGTGTGTAACGACCTCTAGAAACCATTAGTGTGGGGAGGGGGGTCCTGAGGGGGCTGCAGTCCCACATGCGGGCCAAAAAATACTATTTTCCTTTTTGAATAATCCAATAAAGAATCATTTGAACGCTTTTTGTCATCCTGCTCCTGCTCGTTTGTAGTTTAAGTTTTAAAAATATGGTAAATTTAAAGGGGCTGCTGAACTTATGCATAATATTGTTTATTCACATGTAGAAAATGGAATCTACTACATCTGTCAGTTGTTTATTCTCAGGGTTTGGGTGTAATGGCATACAAGTAATGACGTTACATGCTCAAAATACAAAATATAAGTACCTGTATTCTATTACAGTTTATTTGGTGGTATTGTGAATAGTTACTCTCCTTAAAAATAGATAAATTGAAGGTATTACTTTATTTGTTTGTGTTTCATTTGCTCTAACACCATAGTTGAAATGAATGCGGTGTTGGTGTGATGCATTGTTTTCTATGGCGTGCCCCTCTTGGCCGCAAGTAACGCAGCACTGCGTCCCTGTTGCTGCCATTGACAGCACATCGATGGACAATGAACGGCTGATTTGTGAAGCTGGAATGAGGAGTTATCCACACAGCACCTCCTCTTTAGCTACAAAAACCTAAATAAGCTGGCAGCTGGCTGGAGGAAGATCGCTGGGGAGCTCACAACAACATGGCTAACAACAACCTACTTGTTGCTGGCTATATTGTATGTCAGTTCTAGTAAGATAAAGATAGCAAGTACAGGCCCGTCTTCTCAGTGGTTATTCTAGTCAAGCGCACAGCTGGTAGGTACGTGGTTTGTTGACAGAAGAAGTACATATTAAACAGATTCATTGTGGACAGCGAGCGATATTCACTGCCACAACAATGGCACAAGAGATGTACATGACACACTGTTTGGGTTAAACATGAGCATGTTACAGTCCTGGAGGATTATTAATGTGCACCTCCTCCTGTACTGCCTTAATATGCACATTCAGCACATCCAATGCATCAAAACATTGTTTTCTAGTTGGAGCCGCGCCTCGTTTTCAAACTGTATGGTTTGACTAAAATGAACAATGACAGCAATATAGTCCACGATGAGCAGCGCTAAAATCAACCTGCGTAGTTGTCCCTCCATTGTGACATTAGAAAGTGTCACATTTATCTTGCAAGTGTACTCTTCTTCAACGTTTGCTTTACTTCCTGGATTTTTCCCACATGGAAATTCTGACCAATCAAGAGCAGCTTTCTCAAACAAGGCATTTGATCTGGTCCACTTGTAAATGCTGCCGTGAGTACATGAACCAACTCTAGGCAATTATACAACTTTGAGACAAAATGAGTCCCTGATTCAGACCAAAGCAAGACAACTCTAGGTCTGAAAGCACCATTAGTTTAAGTAAACTAAGGGAATACACTACAGAAAAAAAACATTTTAGGACATGTAATCATTAATCTGTGCTGGAATATGTTTTAAAAGTAACCCTCCTAACAGTTTTAAACATTAATGTACTTGTGCACTCACAGTACGTGGGGACACACATGTATCCAGGGCACCCCCCCTACTGAAGATACATTCCTGCGTGCATGCCAGGAACTCCAGTAGAAGTGGCTCAGCCTGACCAGAGAGTGTGATATGAGAGGAAAAAAAGGTAACAACAAAGCCTTGGGCCAAAGTGGTATAGTTGTGGAAAGAAATTTATGACATACATGTGTTAACACGAGTCTAACCAGCCTCGGTTTTGTTGACACAGTTCAGTCAGAATGACCTCATTGGTTACTGCCGTGTTTGTGCCTCGGGGTATGGTGCTCTGATTTCTCACTGTCATTAAGAAGTGTGATAATAACATCCAGTGTGTTTATATTCAATAAAGCTTTCTCTGTGTGACTCCTTTTTCTCATGTCTCTGTCTCTTTGCAGACTTGCGTCTCACTCATTGGGTCCTGCAGCGGCGGATCAAGTTACTCTTGGGAGTGCTGGGTGGTTCTGATCAGACCGGTGTGGGTGGGGGACCACCATATCATCACCATCTGGGTGGTGAGAGGTGAGGCAAGGGCCAATGAGAGACAGCTGTCGTTACTCTGATCGCAACAGGCTACTGCTAACGTGATGAGAGAAACTTCTGGTGTAGATCAGCGACACATCAACACCACAAACATGCACATGACACACTCGCACAGAGGGAATGGATCTGTATCACATGGCTGTGATCTCAAAAGATACTTTTTATGATCTCACCTCTGTTATTTTCAGAAGTTCGGTCTTGTCAGCAGGTTTGGACATAGTGAGCTCAGTGGTCATGGGTTCCCGTGGTTTCATCGACAAATTTTTGAAACCCCACCATAGAAGGAACACGTCTGAAGATGCAGGGATTGTGTCGCAGCACAGACAGGTGCATAGTGAGCTCTATGTCATATAATCTTGCACCTTATTTCACTCACTTTTTAAAAGTTTTTGCCTTTATCAGTTCCCTTAGATGAAGTGTGGTGAAACGAGTCATTTGCAGACACAGAAAAACTTTACTTAGCACCTCAGAGAACAGTATGCAGGTGTTATTCAGTGCTTCCAGTTTGGCTGTGCGCTCCATTAAATAGAAGTGGCAGTGCTCCCTGGTTGGGAGCTGATGAGTTATCGTGTCTTTGTCACTGCAATGGTGAATTTTTCTGGTTGTCACGGATGCCTGGATGGAGCGGGGTTGGATGTGCAGGGGAGACAGCGTGACTGTAGGGTGAAAGAAAAAAAGTGACTTGTGACAGTGACAGCTTCCTCAGGCAGCTATTTCACCTAAAAATTGCAGTGGTGTACTTAAGTTTCAGCCATAAGTTTTCTATCAACATAACGTCAAATGTTCTCATCAAACACAAAATTATTTAATTTAATTTGAAAGGACAGACACAGGAAGTGTCCACGCTCAGCAGTCAGACAGGAGTCAGGTTAATTTCCAGGGCTGGTACCTGCGGTTATTCCACAGGCTAGTTAATAACATGTCGGGCAGGAAATCCAAAGTGTGGGATCATTTTGAGAAGGTGAAGGACGAACCCAAGGTGATATGTAAACTCATCTTCATTGGTCGACTACAAACATGACGTATCATCTGAAACATGGAAGTAGCTACATGCCCATTAGCCCACAGCGTCATTAACAGGCGGCTCGCTCAGTGTGTGACGTGCACTTGTAGATAAAATATAGGCCTATATTAATGAAGGTTCATTAGTACGGTTTTGTATTTCTCTGTAATGCAGCACAGTGTTAACAATGTTACTGACACTATTCTTTCTCACACCTTCAACTCAAACCACCAAAATATATCATTTAATAAGTAAATTAATATCGTAAACATGCAGGCGACTAGTTGACTACTGGCCCTAAATGACAACTATTGGTTGACCAGGAAAATTCTTCGTCTGGGGCAGCCCTAATTAAGTATAATTAATGCTTGATTAATGCTATGGAAAGGTTGTGGTCTTGGTTACATTTGAAAGAAGTCAACATTGACTTCAAGCAGGAGACACAACAATTTGACTTCTAAATACAGAAACAAAACCACGGTCTTTCCCTCATTCTAACCAAAAGTTTTGGTCGCCAACACCTAACAACCAGTGACGTGCAAGACGCTGGTTTCTGGGATCAAAGTCATGCAGTTTGTACTACCACCCATTTACTCCTGACCTCTTCACAACGTCACACTTCCTGGATTGGGGGAAAAAAACATGTTGCGGGTGACTGAATCCAGACGGCAATTAAGATTCCTCCAAAACATACGTGGCAAAGTAAATTAAAAGTACATAAACATTTCACAGCAAGAAGAACTGTAGTACACACAGCTGGCCAATCTGCTATATATATATATATACATGTGTGTGTCTGTGTGTGAAAAGTAGAACACACAATCATGACCAGTCAAAGACTGGTTATAAAAAACCAACCAACCAAACAAACATAATGTTTTTTTTTTTCGCCTGCAACCTGGAAACTGCAGTCTGTGTCTGTGAAAGACAAACTGTAAACAGAGGTAAAGAGACAGGAAGTGGCAGGATAAGAGCAAAATTAGATTTGTTCAGTCAGACGAGGAAAGTGGCTTTGTTGTCCCCCAGACTCATCATCTCAGAGATGGCTGGAAGATTAGATAACTCCAGTGGAGCAGCATTGAACAAGTTCTTTCTGTATCCCTCAATTAATTCTATCATCCCAGTTTGACAGACGGGGAAAGTGGGCATCCAGTTGACTGAATACAACTCTAAAGGAGTTCTGAGTTTGGGCCCAAGCCAAAGGCCCAGCCCAAACACACAGAGCTCTGGTGTAAACAAACACTTGGAGCAGTTACAGGAGATAATCATCGTTATGCTATAAAGTTCTTTTTGTTTTTTTACACAATTGCGGGTCGAAAAATTCACATTACAACACTGTAGAAAAACATGGCGACTCCGTGTGTGTTCTTTTAATAGACGTTATAAAATGATAAAAAGGGTTTTATAGGCACAATAATCAGGGCTGTGCTGAAAAGCTGTAAACACTCTGCAGCCATGACTCAATCATCCTCCTCTCTTCTTGGGCCAGCCAGCAATGATTCACCACACACACACTCTCTCACACACACACCTCGACTCTCTGGTATTTACTAACCACTGTAGGGGCAAAGCAGGGGCCAACAGGGACTATGGATGTGTTCCCCATGGTATTTCTGGTCTGTTGGTCTGAGATTAAAAATCAGTTGTTGACTTATCATTTTATTCCATCGTGGGACTTAAGACTGTTTGTTTGACTTATTACAAACAGAAAAAGTGTTGTGAACTTTTCATGGGCTGACAGGTTAACTCATTCTAGGGACAGTTTCGTTAACTTGACATCCTGCTTCATCTGCGATAAACTACCCTGTGAGTATATTCTGGAGGCCGTCAACATGTTGATACTAACTGCACTGGAAGCTTTATTTATGTTCTCTGTTGGTCACAGATAGCACACCTGAGAAATATTTACAGTATATGTTGCAGCAAATTTGTCAGCAAATCCCATGAAAGACCAAAACCAACAATGAGTCAATGTGCTCCACTGTTATCCAAAAAGTATCAGACAACACTTGAATGAGCCACACTGTTGCACTGGGTGTATTCCTTCATTACCATGAACATGACCACTGTAGTTTATTTTGAGTCATTCCCACATAAAGCGTCCTGCTGCTGTAATTACTTGCTGGCTCTCCAAATCCACGGCTGAAAACAATCCTGAACAAATGCGCTACTTACTCTGGTTGAGTAACATTTATTAGAAATTACACTTCCCACCATTTGTGTAACAACTGGTGAACCAGGTGAAAGTGGGCTCAAATGCTGAACTCCAGGGACAGTTCAGGTAAAATACTGATAAAATAGGTCTGGTTCGGTACACAGAAAGACTATCAGAGAAAGCAAACAAATCCAATAGAGATAAGACAGAGGAAAAAACAAAACAACAAAAGGACACAGGGAAACAAAAGGCTTGAATGTTGGACACACAAGGAGCTGAGACGAACTGGCACTGAGAGAAAACAAGACACACACTAAATACTGGGGGGAAGGATAACGAGACACAGGTGAGGCTAACTGGGGCGGGACAGACAATCAGACACAGGTGAAGTCGTCAAAAGGGAGGGAAAACACACAGGGACAGGAAGTGAGGAGATGTGAGTTTCAAAGTAAAACAGGAAACGACATGAATGAATGAAATAAAAAACATAACCTAAGAAACTTGAGCTGTGACAGCGAGCTGGGGGAGTCTGACATTATGAAGAGACAGACTAAAACATTGTTGGTTTTGTTGACAATAAGAACAATGCAGAATATCACCTTTTAAGCGCTGATATCAGTGTGGGGCTTGTTACTCAAAAAATTTAATGTTTTTACTCATTACTCGTTAAGCAGGATTTATACTTCTGCCTTGAATCGACACTGTACCTATGCTGTAGCCTGATGTGCACCTCCCCAGAAATGTAACTACATGTTGCGGCGACGCAGACTTCATGTCTCTTTTTGTAAACTGAAACCATTTCCCTCAGTGGAAACAAAGCTTTTATTTACTTTTACTTCACAGATAAGAAACAATAAATTGTGAAGACAATAAAGCCCCCACAAAATAACCTTTTTAAAATCTGTGTGTGATTTATCCTGGCTTTGTATGAGTAGAGGAAATGTCTGCTAATTGCTAGGCTAATTTACACAATGTAAAATGCCTAACCCCCAAATTCCACCAGATCCGTGTTGGTTGCGTCAGCGCTCCGGAACGGCAGCGGAGCCGATACATTTCAATTCTAGTCAATGTGTGTGCTTCCATTGGCTGCGGCTGTGCCGCGCTCTGGCTCCGTCACAACTGCGGCGCTCCGGGGCGCTCCGCAACAGATACGCAGGACTTCTATTTTTGCCGGACGCCAGAGCACAACGCAGCAATTCAGCACAGAGCAGATCGTGCGGGCAGGAAGTCGTGCACAGAAACACGATAAAACATCCGGTTAATTTTCAACATAAAATACACAGTGTTCATGGCGGATCATATTTCCCTGCACTACACCTTGAAAATGTCATAATGGGCGGAGGCAGGCCTGAAGTCAACAGGTGAGAGGTTTTCAGACGTCATTTCACCCCGTTGACACCATGGACGAGGAGATGTTAATCATGGAGGTACAAAACCATAAAATCATATATGATCTGTATAATACATCATATACATCTTGTTACATCGTGCGATTATGCATGAATTCGTGAGATCTTGTGGGGCCTCGTGACTCCCGCTGTCCGATCTGCACCACAAACGCAGCCGATGGGTGTTGACGGACGGTGGAGCACGCAGCGGATAACCAGCTCAGCTGTTCCGCAACAGACATGCATCCAGTGGAATTCCAGCATTAGTGTTGTGCTAATAACGCCCTACATATTGTTGGAGGGCCCACTCTCTGTATTGGCCCCCTCACCTTATGAGCACCGGTGCAACTGCCCTGCCTGCACTGTCTATATTTACGCCCCTGACCTGCACACAGTTTACATTATATAACAATGTTCTTGTCATCTTACCTTGCTGAATGTAACTGTTTGCATCTTTCAAACTAGCTTGCTGCTCTGTGACATGCAGGGCGACAGTTAGGAAAAGGAGTCTGGGGATGTGATTGATTGTTGGATTTCAAATCAGTAAAGGTGTGACAGTAAGTAAGGTTGTAATGAATTATTTGTTTTTTGGATAACTGTAATATTATTACTGCAACACTAGTAAAGCCTTACTGTCCAACTTTGGCTGATACACTACTATACAAATGTGTCACCTTCAAAGCTGACATGGTCCTGTTGATTCTGCATTAGGTGTCATAGTATGCGGACATGTTTGTACATGTGCAGTTGTCACGTACAGTGTGGTTGTAAATATTGGGCTTGTGAACATGGGTGGATCCTCTTGGCTGTAAGGTGTGAGCATATACCAAGTCCATGTTGGTTTGATGTTAACAAAGGACAGACAGTTAGAGAGAGAAGATAACACCTACTGTGGTGCAACATGACGGGGGAAATATCCGTCATGATCAACAGACAAACCAGATTTCTTTACTTGAATTTCACCAAACTGCAGCAGAGTTTGCTTGGAGGCAAATCAAGACAAGTGTGAACCAAAAAACTTAATTGGCTGTGATCTACCCAGCCTACATGCATCAGAGTGAAGTGAGAAGTTAAAAAAAAACACATGCAAGCAAGCTGAAAGTTTGGGAGTTATGAGGCAAAGTGTTGCTTTATAAATTGCCAATAGTGGAGTGCCCTGGTGGCCTTTGCTGCACGTCATTCCCCATCTCTCTCCCCCTACTTCCTGTCATCTCTCGGCTGTCAGCTGTCTTGTGTAGGCATATAAAGCCACCAAAAAATAACATAAATCCATGGCCAAGAATAAATGGCAAGGTTTTAAAAAATAAATGGCGAGTCAGGCTATCCAAACCAAAAATTAATCACTTGTTCCTTGGCTCATGGCCTGACTTTCCACCAAATTTCACTGAGATCATTTTTGAGATATTCTGCTAACAAACAGACAATCATCCCAATTTCCATGTTTTGTAATCATGTTATTGTAATCTCATTCCAGGTGGTGTGTCGCCCCCTGTAATGCTCTCCAGGAATAAAAACAGACCTTGAAACCCGAGAAAGGCTGGCAGACAAGCTGGGGATCTGCTCAGTGTTTCAGCCAGCCGCAGATCAATATTTTTACTGTAATTCCATCAACCATCATTACAGCTACAGCTCCTCGGGTGGAGGGGGGTGGAGGGTGTTTGTAAGGACAGAAGGACGGAGAAATTGGAGAGCGACAATGATTAGTTGCAGAGCAGTTCAAGAGAGTTTACAGAGAAGCCGGAGGATGGAAGGAAAACTAACAAAAGGACAGAGTTGAGAAACAGAAGAGAGTTGGCTTTTCTTTGGTCCAAACTGGAAAAGTTAAGTTTATTGAATTTTGTACTTGCTCCGTTTAATTTCACACACTTCAATTACAAGCCAGCCAGGACTTGTAAACAGCAGTCACATGCACTTACAGGTTGCTTGTTTATTGAATGGAAGTTTTGATGACCTTTTACCTTGTGAGTTTACTAATCTTGGCAACAGGGAAAGAAAACCAAACTTCATTTTGTTTAGTTTTTGTCCACATGTCAGCATCTTTATTATAATAATAGACTGTAGGCTACAAACTATCCACCAACTGAGATCTGTGAATGTTAGGACCAGTGGTGTAGTGGAGGGTATACGCAGGTATACAGGGTATACGCTCCTCTTTTTTTGGCTGTATACCACCTACTGTATCAGCCAGAGTATAGCAGAGTATACCCACTTTCTCCTTGGTAACTTCCCATCTACCTGGTAGTAAAGTCACCTAATTAAGTACCACTACACCACTGGTTCAGATATTTCTAGAAGCAAGTATTGATTTTGTGATTTGCAGGATAAAAGACATTGAGATGTTTTGCTTACACTCTGCAAAAGTCTAGATTAGAAATGAACATTGTTTCAACAGCATTAAATGACTGTATTTAAAAGGGAATCAGGTCTTAAAGGAGCTGTATGCAACCTTCAGAGCATCTTCAGCTAGTGTACAGATGAGCCTGTGTAGCGTGTTTCACTGGTAATTATCGTCCTCTGGTCGCATCCTGGAGTAAGATGTGTTTCCTGACACCACGACTAGGGTTGCAACAGTATGAGATTTTCAAGGTATGATAGCTGTCTCAGAAAACATTGTGGTTTCAAGTAATGACAGTAACACAGATTTATATTATCATCAGTCAGATTGACCCTTAAAGTAATGACAACAGAAGGGTTATTGTTGGAAGAACAAGTGTCATAGCATATCTATTAATCATAGTCTGAGCTGTGATTGTGTACACATGGCTCTCAACATGGAGGTGGCTAAGCAGTGCTAACAGCGCAAATAGTATAACAACAAAAACAGTGCCAACAGAGCTTATGGCGCCAATGATGCCCTTCTGTCACTGTGGGTCTGGTCGGTGTTGTCAGCGGTTACCACGGTATGAGCACAGCGCAGAGCAGTGGCGATTAGCTAGCCAGTGCGACTGTGCAAAAGACACGTGGATGAGAAGGAAGCTGTCATTGTTGCTAGGCAGAATACAACACAGCCCCTACAGACCAGACCAGGAAACCCCGCCTACTGACACCTGTTGTCAATTTTTTGATTTTATTTCCTTCTCTTCTTCATGGATGGCGGCTGTTCAACAATGTTGCCGTGCGTGACCACTGGTAAAATGACGTTTATTGCATCAGACACTTTAACCTGAGTTATTTCCTCTCAACATAGGTGCTTTAAGTCTCCATCATACTCCCTAAATGGAGTGATATTGAAAGGGTTACTCAGCCAGACACATAATACTGAGGAGGTAACCTTCCCTCAGCTATAGTGATACACACACAGGGACTTGTGCATTAACGTGCACACTAGTGAAGGGCAAATCAGTTCTTTAGATGTTACTGAATCACTAGAATCAGTTCATTAAAAAGATTCGTTCAAAAGATTCGTTCACCGAATCGTTCAGTGCTTGGCGGGAGGAGCCCTGACTGTGTGCTGCATAGTCTGACTCATTGGACTGATACACGGCTGAGCTTAGCTTGGAGAAAATGGTCCCTATGAAAGTGTATCGCTGAGAGGAAATGATTTGATTGGGGTTACATTGTTCACCGAGTGATTTGTTCACATGGTAGGCAGTCCCTCCCTGCACCCTGGCTGCCTCGCGACTAGCGAGTGAGTCATCGTTCGCATGAACCAAATCAGCAGTTCCACTCCCATCTTGCATGCTCACTGCTGAGCTCAACTGAACTGAGAATCAGTTCAGGAAGTGATTCAGTTCAGTACGTTCACTCAACAGATTCGTTCTGTTGAAGGATTTGTTCGCGAACAACACAACACTAGTGCACACATGGCCAGACCGTCTACCACAATCTAGCAATATGACCACGTCCCATGATCTGAGAGATCGGTGCCAGATAGGCTACATGTAATCAGCAATAGCAAGGTGCCATTTACTTGGATATTTACCTTTGAAAGCCTTGAGTTGGGTCAAAATATCACAAATAAAACTGAGCTCTGACTCTAGTGTGCGCATACCTTGTACTCTCAAAGCTGTTATCACAGTCTGGCTGGACAAACTAAAGTAAAGGCTGAAAACCTTAAAAGATCAAATAAGCTGCCCAGAACGTGTTGGGTGTGAACTCTACATGGGCCCTTTGCTGTCATTTGCAGCCCCTCCACCCCATAAACAGCCTCATGTGTTGTTTGGATTTTATTCGGAAACTCTGCATTCCACTCAGAGAGAAATTTCACCTTCGCTGGTTTTGGCAAGAAGCAGCACCATTGCTGAATCAGACCTTGCAGCCTGTAAAATAAAGGGAATAAAGAGGCTGGGACGGCAATGAAAACACTCACCAGTTTTTATGATCCACTCATAACACACACAGCAGGTCTGGTCAATGTGATGTGGGAAGCCGACTGAAAAACAGAAGACACACAGAGAAACACAGAGGGAAAGGGAAGAGCTCATCAGCAGATACATATGCAGTGATTCATTATGACTTTTTTAATTGACCTGCTTCCCATACCTGAGGCATGCTGCTGCTGAATATGCACCGAAAGCAATCATTTATGTTTTTGTCCTTTGATTATCCAAACAAAGTCGAAAGTTGTTTGATTTCTGAAAGGCAGATTATGTGTTTGGACATAAACAACATTCAAAAAAACAAACAATGTGTTACTTTCAATACTTTGTGACTCAACTGTTAGGTCTAGCTCTAAGCCCATTGTTTTCTACTGAGGACGTAAACCTTTGAAAGTCACAAATTTCCTTCTCTAAAAACCAAAAAATCCAGGTCGCAGTCCAAAAGTGGGTCGTGGGTCCATTCTGAATGAACCGCAAGTAACTCACAAACATGTCAAGTTTGTAAATAACACACTTTATTTTTAATTGCAGTGAATTTCAGGCACATCGTTTATATTTTGAGTGTCATTTCCTGCTATAGAGTGAGTGAATAATGAACAGCTACTTGACAGAGAAGTAAAGTAGCTCAACCACATGGCCAACCTCAAGTGTGACACTTAATGTATTAAACTGTGTGGACCTTGAACTAATGACTAAGGAAAAATCTGGACCCCGTGGCTCGACCAGTTGGCAACCACTGGCCTATAACCTGTTTCCGGACCTGTGTCCAGTCTTGTGGAATATGTGCATGGAGCAGCACAGAGCCAACAAATAAGACCTTAACTGCTACGTCGTAGGCAATTGGACTTGCTTAAGTTTCTTGAAGATGTTTCACCTCTCATCCATTCTTCAGTTCTAACAGACTGGAGTGGAGTTGGAGGCTTTAGACCGTGTGTCGGTGTGAACCCTTACAGACTTGTTTTAGGTCACATGTGGGCTATAGGTTTCAGAGTCGTAAAGGTCACATGTGAGTCATCAAACAAATTAGAGTGTAGAGTGGCCGACCTCTACATGGAAGATGTTGAGAAGAGAGCCTTGACCACCTTGACAGGAATTTCTCCTAACCACTTGTTCAGATTTGTGGATGACACCTGGGTAAAAATCAAGACAAAGGAAGTGGAGCCTTCAAAGAACATATCCGTTCACAGAGTTCACACCGGAGGATGTCAGAGGATATAGTCTACCCTTCTTGGACTGTGCAGCACACACTGAAGAGGACAGAAGCCTCAACACTGGCGCACAAGCTGGGGGAACATCAGAACCCTGAAGTATCAAGCTGAGAATTGTGCCCACGAGGACAGAAGGGAAGGCAAAGAAACAGACTTAAAATCTGTGTCTATCCTAACTGGGCCTTTGCCAAAAGTTCTTCAACAAACACCACACCCCTGTGCACTTCAAACCCAGTAACACATTGAGAAAGAAGCTTGTCCTACCTAAGGACAAAACACCCTGACAAAAGCAGTAATTGAGTGTACACTGTTGAATGCAGCCAGCACAGATTTGTACATTGGGGAAACTAAACAACCACTCAACAAGCGCATGGCACGGCACGGCACGGCACGGCACAGGAGAGCCAGCTCCTCAGGTCAAGACTCAGCTGTCCACTGACATCTAAAGTAGAAGGGACACTCCTTTGAGGACAACACGTCTTGGCCTGGGAGGACAGATGGTTTGAAAGAGGTTTGAAAGAAGCCATCTACGTCAAAATGGACTTTTGTTTTGCATATGTACACAGAGCCATGTGGAAACCAAGTGTTAAACAGTTCCATACTAACTTTTTCCCCATCGTCCAGTCTTTATGCCAAGCTAAGCTAACTGGTTGCTGTCTTTAGCTTTATATTAAACGGGCAGATATACGAGTGGTATCTATCTATTGACAATAAAGCAAGGAAGTGTAGTCAGTTCGAGTGTGAGCATCGTAATTATGGAGGACACAGTCAGTTCGAGTGTGAGCATCGTAATTATGGAGGACACTCTCTCCTTCAATCAGAAACTCATTTGTGAAGACCCTCTCAGCTCGTCTGTAAGGCCAAATGTGTCTGCGTTTTTGTTAGCTTGTCACGATGGCCCTGAGAGCATAAAAACATGATTATACATCCGAGTTTGTATTAAACGTGTGTTTGAGCTCTTTGGTCTGAGTGCAGAGTAGCAGGCAGACTTTTAATGGCAACGATCACTGCTCTCAGAAAGAGAACATGAAAAGATGTTTTCACAACAAAAAATGCGGAGCTTTAAAATTACGGCCAGACATCACACAACACATCAAGCTCCAGTTTGTGTTGCTTGTGTAATCACCATCATTATGTGACACTTAAACATCTATGATTACATTTCAGTCTCATAGATGAGCCTTGGCTTGTGTCAAAACCAACTCAAAGCAAACAGAAGACACAACAGGCTGTTAATAGCATGCTGTTTGTGGTTCAGTGCAAGTCAAGATGGAGATGTTTCCACAAAGATAAAGTCCAGTCATAATGCACTTGAAGCTTGGGCGATTATTTTTCACAATGCTGCGCTAATCAATATTTTTAAGTTAACTATAGATCAAGTGACTGTGTAATGTGAAAGAGGTCAACCCACAGAAATGTATCATCCATCTTTGCAGTTCCACGGAGCTCTACAAATCAATAATACTGCAGCTTACTAAGCAAAGCAAAGATAAGTTGTTACTGTGTTCATATTTTGATTGTTCAATGTAGTCACACTTGTATAGGCTGATTTGAATCAGCACTTTGCAGTATGCTTCTCAATGACTGGCTCATTCACAGCAATGTATCAAGCAATGTCCAATCATTTTCATGCAGGTGTTCAGTGCGGATATTACATCCTGACAGTTATCACTGTCCAGGCTGTTTTCTGTTTGTACTTATGTATACCTATGAAATGTAATGCGCATTAATTTGTATATAATTACTGTAAGCCTGGAGACTGTGATCATGTGACCTATGCGCTGCAGGCTGTCAGGAGCAAAAGAGAAAGTCAGGTGACGTCAGGTGATGGGTCAAACAAACACAGGACTTAGACCCAGAAGACAGCTGCTCATGTCTCGTGTGAAACCAAAAGTCAATGGAACCTGACGACGCCAAACTGGCTACGTAACATATTTTACAAACAGTTGTATGTGGATACGTTGCACTGCTACTCTGTTGATCACTCTCATGTCAGCGCTGTTTTCTGCTGCAGCTCCCTTCACCACCACTACCGCCTCCTATGTGATATTTCAATCAGGAGAGACAGAAGAATAAAGTAAAGATAATATTTAATATGGAATATGAGTGTAAAGATTAACAGATGATTTGTGCTGATTAAAGTTTAACAGAAGTCTTTAGCAGATATGACAAATATTTTGTGATCGAGGGACATCTGAGTGGTAGCAAGATCGATACCCTCATGGAGTCCAGACATTGGTGGTGGTGGTGGTGGTGGCTGCTGACTGCTGAGGCAGATGAGGCAGATGAGGCAGATGATTCTGTAAAGTCTAGGTGGTGATGGGGAGGTGGAACTATGGCAGAGAAAGAACCATTTAAAATGAGGAGCCGTAAAGGTGCTTTCACACCTGGCCTGTTTGGTTCGGTTCAATCGAACTCAAGTTTGTTTGCCCCTTAAGTGCGGTTTGTTCAGTTCGGACCGAGACCTTCTTGAAGAGGTGGTCTCAGTCCGGTTACAAACGAACTCTGGTGCGGTTAGTTTGTGGTGAGAACGTGTTCCGACCTGGATGTGAACCAACTGCAGTCACATGACACATTGTTTGGGTTAAACATGAGCATGTTACAGTCCTGGAGGATTATTAATGTGCACCTCCTCCTGTACTGCCTTAATATGCACATTCAGCACATCCAATGCATCAAAACATTGTTTTCTAGTTGGAGCCGCGCCTCGTTTTCAAACTGTATGGTTTGACTAAAATGAACAATGACAGCAATATAGTCCACGATGAGCAGCGCTAAAATCAACCTGCGTAGTTGTCCCTCCATTGTGACATTAGAAAGTGTCACATTTATCTTGCAAGTGTACTCTTCTTCAACGTTTGCTTTACTTCCTGGATTTTTCCCACATGGAAATTCTGACCAATCAAGAGCAGCTTTCTCACACAAGGCATTTGATCTGGTCCGCTTGTAAATGCTGCCGTGAGAACACGAACCAACTCTAGGTAATTACACAACTTTGTGACAACATGAGTCCCTGATTCAGACCAAAGGAGACAACTCTAGGTCTGAAAGCACCCTAAGATGATAGGCTGACAGAGAAGGTGTGTTGCTGTATGCTGATGACTCAACTGACCTTTCCAGACAATAATACTTAAAGATAGTGGGTGAGCATGTGTGTAAGGAGTGAATGGCAAGGTGTGAAAGAAAACACACAGCCTGAGCATGAAAACTATTGTCTTCCTGACTGAACTTTTGCCAGAGCTTCATTTTATTCAATTAAAATTCATGGTTATGTATGTTTTTTCTTAACTTATGTATAACACAGTTTATAGTGGGGTGATAATCAAAATGTTACTGGTTGCACAACATGCCCCCAGAGTTATTTTTATTAAAATCTGTTCATCATAAAATTGGCCTGTTTACATGTTGGCAACATAACACTTTTTCCATTTGTAGCACAGACTATGCCTTTAAATTAGGTACAAAGAAACACATGACTGAAGGTGCGAAGCCTGTTCTCACCTCGTATTAATTCACAGCCTGATTCCAGCAGATATACAGTGACTAGAACATCTAATAAATCCTGTATAATAACTTTTTGGTTTTGCAATTGAATTTGGAACTGTTGCATCTATTAAAAACATCATAAATTACACATTCTTACCCAGAGTGAGTGTAGATATACCCTGCCTGTCTAAAAGCAAGATGAGAAATCCTGTGCAGGCATTGTGAAGCTAAATCAAACATAATAGAGGCTGTCTTCATTTCTCTGTGTGTGACAATCACTTCGATTGACAGCAGCTGAGAGGCAAGTGGCCACACTCCATATCATATTGATTTTAGCTCAGAATGGCTGCTGTGTGCAGACGGAGGGATGGAGGAAAGAAACAGGGCAGAGATTGCTGATGGTGATGGTGATGATGATGATGGTGGGTGCAGTAAAGAAACAGAGAGCGGTGTGATTGACGTGGGGAATGAGGGAGTGCAGCAGAGGAACAGTGCACGAGGGAGATGTTTAGTGAAATGTGTTGATGTGTTTGAATCCCATAAATGCAGCAATTTGTCATAATGACTACGGGGTAGAAGAGGTGGGATTGATATTTTCACTGGTTACATATCAGTGCTGCTGCTTTCCAGTAGGGCCACCCACAGCCTCCCACATTTGCAGAGAATTGATCAATGAGTGATTGGGCTGAAAATTGCTCACTCTAATCACTCTCTCAGTAATCAAAAGGAAACAAATCAAGAAGCCAGAGCACTAACCGCTGATCTCCATTCAGATGTACAAAAACCTCCTCAGCAAATTGTTTTGTGTGTGTGTGTGTGTGTGTGTGTTTGTTATCTTTCTTGTTTTATCACATTCTCTGTTAAATGGCTAATTTAGACTTCAGTATGTAGCTATTATCCTAAAATAAAATCCAGCTTTAGTAGTCTGGTGATGTCATTACTTGGTCACTGTTTAGCAGATGTTTGTGAAAATTAAAAAAACCAGGACAGTAATTTAGCATGTTTTAGGTGCCTTGTTGATGCCAGCGGTCAGAGGAGAATGGGCAGACTGGTTCAAGATGATAGAAAGGCAACAGGAAGTCAAATAACCACTGGTTACAACCAAAGTCTGCAGAAGACCATCTCTGAAGCAACAACACATCCAACCTTGAAGCAGATGGGCTACAGCAGCAGAAGACCACACCAGGTGCCACTCCTGTCAGCTAACAACAGGAAACTGAGGCTACAGTTCACACAGGCTCACCAAAACTGGACAATAGAAGATTGGAAAAACGTTGCCTGGTCTGATGAGTCTGGATTT
>NC_065506.1:44404134-44425924 GCF_006386435.1 Epinephelus moara | reverse complement strand
AATGAGTTCACTGTACTCCAATGGCTTCCACAGTCACCAGATCTCAGTCCAATAGAGCACCTTTGGGACGTGGTGGAACGGGAGATTCACGTCATGGATGTGCAGCCGGCGAATCTGCAGCAACTGTGTGATGTCATCATGTCAATATGGACCAAAATCTCTGAGGAATGTTTCCAGCACCTTGTTGAATCTATGACACCAAGAATTAAGGCAGCTCTGAAGGTAAAGTGGCCAGTTACAAAGGGTTAATGATTTAGAAATAAATGTGTATGATTTATAAATATGTGCAAATATATCTATTGTGTTATGATTTAGGACTTAATACCTGCAAAACTAAAGGCATCTCAGCTGTATTTTGTGTTAAGTGTTAATTCATTAAACACTAACATGCTAACACACTGTAGCCTATATTTGCTTTTTATCTCTATGTCATTCTCTTCATATTTTTTTTAACAATGCAGTGATTGGGTTTGGCATGGAAAGATATTTTTTCATTTCACTGTAACACTGGTATCTTCCCAAACAGAAGTCCAGAGCTCAGAGTGAGTGAGAAATAGATTTTTGTTTGACTGGCAGAAGGTTATCGAACCATGAAACTTTCAACTGAGCTCAGTGTGATAACTGACCTGAGATGTACTCCTGAAAATATCTGAGAATATAGACTGAACCAACCTGAACACCACACAGTCAGCCTCCAGTTCACTGCTAACAACACAGCTACTGAGGAGCAGTTCGTCTCATCTGTGGTGGAACCACATATTAACCCTAACCAGGGACTGACACCAGAATCCAGACTCCTTCTCCGAGACACTATCCTATGTAACACAGGAGTTACACAGCATATGCAAACAATCAGCGTGAGGGAAAAGTGGTTACATTCATGTTTACATCAAATTTGCTTCTCAGTGTTTTAAAGGTATGTTTTGCAGGAATGCTAGTTACTGCAGCATCACCAGCAAAAGTGAAAGTGAAAGTTTTGTAACTTCCTCTTGGGTCCATGGTGACAACGTGGTGACCACAACCTCTTAACACTCCATTATGTGGTAGTGGCATGTATTGTGTAAAATTACATGGTGGCAGCATGGCTGGGTTTTGGCACCAAAAGTATTTGGTTAGGTTTAGAAAAAGATTGTTTTTTCCTTTAAAATAACTACATCACTTACGTACAGGATGTAAATACGTGGTTAAGTGACAAAAGTACGTAATGGTACTTGAGGGATGTAAGGGTGTACATTTAAAAGCACTCAATGTTGACTTTTAGTTTCACATTTGGACACATACAGCAGTGAAAGTCCTGTGTTTGCTTGGCCCATCCATCACCTGGCCTCCCCCCTAAATAGACTTTCATGCTTTTTATACCACCTATGGTGTGGTAACATTGAACACTGCCCAATATGGGACGTTGTTGATCCAGGGAATTTGTGTGTCCACCATGATAAACAATCCTGATTGACTTTCCATGTCATGTTTCTGTGGTGCTGGCATGTACTTGTAACACATTACGTGCCACCACCACAATTTAATATGGTATAAAGAGGTAGTGGTCATTTCACGTATTTCTGTGAAATCAGGTTGGTGCTGCTTATGGTCTGGCACCTGCTTGCTAATGTTTTACAAAATCTCGACCTCACCTTCGCACTGTGTCTGAGAATGTCCCAAACACAGCAAAAGAAAAAGAAAATACAGGCAGAGGGCAGAGTCTCTGCAGATAAATAAACCAGCACACTCTTCTAGTTACTCATAAGTGATGATTGCAAAAATCGCAATCATCACTTATGAGTAACTAGAGGAGTGAGCAGCATCAGGTCCATCTGTCAGTCTAACACTTTGGTCCAGAGCTAGAAATTTGAACAACTGCGACGACATTTACGGGTCCAGTCTCAGCATTCTCATCAGCCTTGTTTCCAGCAGCAACAGGTGGCTGTTTTCAGGAAGAAAGAAGCCATGATAAACCCACTTTACACTTTTTGCCCCACAGACTGACGCAGTTAATGCCTAGCTTGCTAAGCTAGCAGCTAAAAAACCTAATTGTTTTTTTCAAGACAGTGTGGATGCTAATTAGCTATAACAAATTTTAAGGCAATAATACCATTAAAAGTTCAATTAAAAGCCTCGTCCCAATTAAAAGGTAAGTCCCTTTTACTAGCCCGGTGTGGCAAATGTCTCAATTAGACGCCTGGTCTGGTTGCCAACAGTTCACTTTGTTATATAAGTATTTTGGATGTATAAAACCGGGTTGTTGGCTACCTCAAATTATGTGTCAATTCCTTGATTACCCTGTAAGTTATTCATATTCCCTCAGTCTGTAAGGGTCCTCAGAAAAGCCAAAAGGGCTTTTCAAAAACTATAATCCAGGTTGTGAGGATTGTTTAAACAGAATAAAGTGGTGTTGTGTCGGTATGCCAGGTGCTGTAATCCTCGAGTGCCATAACTCACTCTCTATAGCCCCTTTTACACTGCCAGATTTTCCACGAATGTTGGGCCGTTTTGCAGGCAAGCTGTGAGCGTTTAGACACACAGAGCTGGATTGGCGAGTTGATCCAAGGCGCCCAATTTTCCACCTCATAGGGTAGACATATTGGCGGAACCTTATAGTTTAAAAAGAATGAGGCGGCCTTCCGCAATGGGAGGGGCTGTTGAAGACTTGTGGGAGGAGCTGTTGATGATGCGGCACGTGCGACCCACTGGCGGTGGATAAACAGGAAACAGCTGATAGCAGGAATTAGATAGCAGCTAGTAGCAAGAGGGAAACACAAACCTGACAGACACTGTAAAGATGAGCAACTGGGGAGACAAGGAATTGCGCGCCCTCCTTGCCCTCGCAAACAAAGACGGCATTAACCGTCAGATGACGGGGACGGTGAAGGACGGGCCGACTTATGAGAGAATCGCTGAAGGACTGATCAGCCGCGGCTTCCCTCCCACGTCACTGTTTATGTCACACGCTGAGCTACACGTTTTGTTACTTGCTCACGCCCCCCATTGCCCCGAAAAAGGCGCATTCTGTATGAACAAAAGTAGGTTTGTTTTTATACTGCCAATGCTGAACGAAGACTGATTGGGCTTTCCTGCAAATTTGCACAAGTCCTGTTTAAAAAGGGCTAATGATTCTCTTTCCATGAGAGCGAGATCAAACGAACAATTTATAATTGATTTAGTATATGAAGCTTAATTTTTAAACAAGTAATATTTATACTGGTTTAAATAAAAAAATCATTGCATGTCCCATCTTTGCTGATTAACAGTTTTGTGGAATTAAAGGCCTGTCCCATATAAATGCCTGTCCCAAATGTAGGCCTGTTGATTTCAGTGATTGGGTTACAGTATATGTGTTTTAATCTTATTAATCTAAGTGTCCTAAAAGAGAAATGTATCATTAAAACACATCTTTTTCAGAAGTCCCAAATATGTCAAAAACTCACTCATGAAAAAGTGAAATCCTGCTAATTGACTTTTGTTGTTTGCAGGTTGTGTCAGTGTACTCGTGTCCTCATTAAGAGTTTATTTTTCAGGAGCCCTGCTCATTGTGTTGTATAACTGCCATCAGTTGTATGGGTGTAATGTAAGCACACTGCAAAGATCCCGAACTTTAGTCTCAACTTGGAGTTGAGCGCCACAGACTTGTCTCCCACTCGATGTTTGGTGGCTCATCTGCAGCACCGGGGCACAGAGAAGCCTCTGTCTCTGTCAAACTTTCCACCTCCCACGTTTCCTCTTACACTTTACTTTTTTCTTCTTGCTCACCTGTTTTTTTTCTCCTACCCATAACTCCCACTGCTTCCGCCTGCGTCTCCAGCAGTGCAGCACGGCAACCCTTCGTTAGCTTCCATCATCCCAGGCAGCGATGAACCCTCAGGTGAGGGAGAAAAAATTGACAATGTGTGAAAGATATTTCCTCCTGTGTGGGGACAATTACAGCGAGCAAAACCACCAGTGTGCGGTCTATATTTAACAATTCCTAAACAGGCAGAAAGGATGTAATATCCCATTTGTTTTGCTTGATTTCTTCCGCTGTGCTGGTCTCACTGCAGTTTGGTTGGATTATTAATCTTTAATGCCTTGCAGATGTGTTCTGATTGGATCTATAGTACACGCAGTTTGGCATGCACATGTTCATATGTACAGTACACACACATGCACAGACACACCAACTGATGCCGGCTGCAGCATTAAAGGAAATCATATGAGAGAGGGATGAAAGAGGCAGCAAGCAGAGCAGAGCAGAGGGAGGAGTGTGACCGATCGAAGGCACACTGAAGGAAAAGAGAAGGGCATTAGAGGGAGGGGTGGGTTATCTCAGGACAATGTTTCATTATGTTGTGTATGTCTATATCACAAACCCACTCATTACGTGCTGGTCATTTCTGCCCCGGTTTACTTTCACTACCAAACCACATTTATCTGTGCATAAAGGAATCAACAGTTGTCCCAGGTTCAACTCAAACACACAAAATTGTGCTGCTGAACCAACAAGAAGGGCTGTTTCCATTTTCTGCCTGTACCATGTGGTTCTTGGAAGTTGCTTATTTTTTAGCTCAAATGCTTAAAAGTACTGAGGGCAGGCGAACAGAGTGCAGGTCTTTTTCCTCCCTGTTAAGTTTGAGTTAGCTCTGCCAGAGATTGGAGCCGAGATAAACATATGAGCCACATTTCCTCGGGGTTTTGCAGAGGCTGGGTTTTAATCTTTGCTCTGGCTCTCCCCTCTCCATTAAAGTGAATCAGAGTAATTAGATCAATATTTTTGACCGTGAATGATTGTCTTTCAAAACTAGGAGCCAAACAACCGGGCCTCTACTAAAGGAGAGTTTTCTGGAGAATTGATAATCAATAAGATTCCGACTTCAAGGATGCGTGGGAAGCTTGTTTGAGGTTATTTCTTTGTGGAGCCAGACAGTGTGTTCATATTGACAGAGAGTATAATGGCACAGTGTGTGTGAGTCCAGTTTATAATTCTCTGTCAATGGAGAAGCACCAGAAAATGTCTCCTGATGATACTGAGGATCAGAGGATCGACTGGCTGCTGTTTTTATGGGAGAATCTTCATTTTATTGTGGGAACATTGTGATAGATCGATACATATCCAGTAATCTAACCTTGATTTTACTACCATTACATGGTTTCCTGAAGTCGTGGCTTTCAAACATTGTCAGAGAAGTGTATGTACATGTATGCACTTTCCTTGTAATCTACTATGTTTTTGTCCATGTTCGTGGATTCTTCATGTCATTGTCGCACACCTACACTCAGTAACAAGTTTATTAGAAACACTAAGCTAATATTTTGTCCATCTCATGTCAATGAGGGAAGAATACAAGCCTGGTCTCACTTCCCCAGTGGTGTCTGTCTGATACCGATGTGCATGGTATGAAGCCACCATCACCATCCACTCAAACTTACACAGCAAAGTCTTAGAGCTGCTGTGGAACTGCACCTACTTAGGGCAACAGAAAAGTTTATCTTGGGTGCGTCTGTACAATGGACAACCAAAAAAGGACGGCAGAGGAGATACCCACACACCAGTGCAACTGGGCTGACTACCAAATCACAATGACCAGTCATTACTATTCACAAGATTCTCAAACACTTGTGTATGATAGCAGAACATATACAAATGTACAAAAAACACAACCATACACACAGGAGGCAGCTATCCTTTCAAACTTACACAGGACTGTTCTTTCCCTCCCTTGTGTAACCAAGTCAGTGTTGACTTATTTTAAGGTAACCTAGGTTACATAGTTATGTCACGTATTTACATCAAATGACGACTGATATTACATCTAACTTTAGCTTATATTGGAGTTATGATATGTAGCGTTTGAACTAGGGTATAGTGAATATGCTAGGATAGGTAGTATCAGCACTGTCTCTACCTGGAGCTCGCATAAACAGAGCCTGGGTTTGTTGAAGGTGGCAGTGCTGTTTGGGCTGAGAAAGTCATGTATAAGTAAGGTAAAGGAGGTTGTTGGGTTGGTGCGGGGAGCAGTGAGACCTGGCATTAGGGGAGTGTCTCTGGGATGACAGATATCACTGTCTAGCCTCCTGGAGGTGTCGTTGGACCAACTAGATGAAACACTGGTGAAAGGAGGTCCCCCCCCCCCCCCATGACCCCAAAGACATGTTAGTTATCACTGCTCACTGGTCTGTATAGTTAAGCCTTGCCATAATAGCTTATCATAGGGCTTAGGAGGTTATTCACTGAGTGCTGATCCTTTCTCTAGAGCACAAACTTCTTGTGTTTATTTGAACTAACCCTAAACCCATTTCAATCAGGAGAGAGAAAAGAATATTTATTTACATGTGAACATAAGTATATGAAAAATGTGAAAAGTCTTTGGTGATTAGAACCCATCGTGATGTCATCTACTCCAGGAGGGTGGTAAAGACGTGGTAGATTAGGGATCCCCCACTGAAGAGTCTAGACTAGAGATGAGATGAAGAGGAAGCTGAGGATCTGGATGTGAAGAGGAATGGGCTTTGATGAGCTCGTCCTGGGCTCTGGAAAAGGTGACTGGAGGTGACTGGTGTGGAGGAGGGTGCGATGATTCCGTCTTAACTCCAATTTAGAGTTTGGCAGCAACATGAATGGCTGAAGGAGATTGTGCCAAAGTTTAATTGGCTAACTAGGAAAGGGAACACTCACATTCAGCTGATTGGTGGAAGTGTTGGGAGTGGGATAGAGAGAGAATTGTGAATGGATATAGCATAAAAAAGTCTTCCTGATTGAACTTACACTGAGCTTCATAACTAGCATACTTATTTTAACCCTAACCATAATCTTTTTTCTAAATCTAACCAAGCACATTTGTTGACTCGATCCAACAGCAACCATTGAATGCTGACCTTGTGTTACGTGTTTTACCCAGGAGACAGCTGGGCATCACATACAGAGGCTAAAGGATGCCTTGCGCAATACATCAAATGCCAGCATATCCTCATACAACGGTTTGTATGATATCTACAGGATTAGTGCAACACAAATGGCCTGACATACTTAACATAACGTAGGTTAGGTTAAGGAAAAAAAAGTGTGCCTTAAAACAACTCAGAGTTTACTTGGTTTAACATAGTGCTGAAGAGTGACCTCCTGGAGGAAAGTCCTATGTTTTGTGACCAATCCCAACCCCAGCCTGCCTCCTAACACAATCACAGCCTTCTGGATTATGTGAGTTATGCACAAAATACTGGCTCAGGATTAAATGGGATATATATGTATTGTGGTGCGTTACTTTTCATAGGTGTACATATGAATAATGCATGGAAACGGCCTTCAAAAGCTGAGGGGCGTGACAAAGCCCCGGTATCTGACATAGTCAAAAACAGAGAACGGGTTGAGAGAACATATGAGAAAAACCTCACAGTACTATAATGCACTTCAGTACAATCCAACAGAATCACAAACTACATCTACAGTGCAGCAAGTAAAGCCCCACGGACCACATTGTGTAGCCCGACTAGCTGAGAGGTGTGTGTGTAGCGCCAGGGCCTGAATGTGATGAAATTGCTGTTTTTCTTGGAGAGTAAACATGTGTCAACACTCTGCAGGTGTGTAGGATCAAACATAGAACACAGTGCCTAAAGGAGCAACTTGCTCCCGTCCCATGAAAAATAAATAGGGGCAAGCTTAGTGTATTTTACAACAGTATGTTCTGCAACAAAAGTATGCATCTACAGCCAGGTTAGCTGCTGTGTGAGGCTGTGATGCTCACTGTAAAGGAAAACAGATGGATAAAAGTTAAAGTCTAAAGGCTGGTGGTGAAGTGCATGAGGTTGTCAAGCAAACATGATCACAATGACGACATTAATAGGCTAATGTTTCCTAATGTGGTGCAAGAGGAAAAGACAGGGAATCCCCAAACTCATCCTCTGGGGGCCATAAATGTCTGTTTTTATTTTGATGGTAATTAATCCAATAGATATTTCACTCAGGATCAAAGTAACTAACCAAAAGACCAAGATGTCACAAGTGTAGCTAATAAATGCTATAAACAAAACCATGTGATTCCCTTTTATTCAAAAATCACATCCCCTTTACTTCCTAAAATATATTCATTTCGAAGAATCCAGATGGCTGAGGAAAATAAAGGAAGCATTTTTACATCTATGAATCTGTGTTATGATCTGCATGGACATGCTGGTCCAATCAGAAATGTATTAATAACAGGAGCAGAAAAAACATCAAAATCCCTGTGACTTTAAAACTTGAAGGATAGACTTTGTTTTATCCCTCCTTGTTCTCTCAGTTCACCTCATTTTTCTTTCACTCTCCCCCTTCCTGCGTCTCTCCACCCCCTGTTGGCTTATGAGGACATGCAGATGACTAGTGATGAATAGTGATGAGCATATGGGACAAATATGTGTGTCTGTATGTGTGTGCTTGTACGGCGTTGTTAATGCGAGACCTGCAGCCCTCCTTAGTCTCTGTCCCAGCTTGAAAACTCCCTGCATCCCTCTGGGAGGAGACATCCTGATTCTGTCAACGACACCGACTCTAACCAGCTTTACCGGCGGCTCGGCTCCGCCTCCAAGGAGATGAAGCACGCTGGAGGAGAGAAGGGTATCCAAAGACAAGAGGAGGTGGATAAAGATAAACTGATTCCGAGATTGGCAAAAAAATAAAATAAATGAAATTAGTTTAAGAGTGTGTACAGAAGCGGTGCTGGAAATATGCAGAACATCTTCTTTGGTGGTTCCCTAAACACACTTATTAACCTTGTTTTTTTTTCCCATAAGCTGCTCAGTGCTGCTGTGGTTTTCAGTAAACAGTGTCAGTGCAGCACTCCAGTGATAAACAGATTTCTGCGAGGCTCTTTTAGGTCCAAATATTTCGCTTTTAGGATAACACTGCCTTATAAAGTCTTGTCTGTGTGGAGATGAGAGTTATAGCTCAAGGGCAGCTGGTGGCTCCGCAGCTGAGTAGCAGGGGAAAGGATTTATAGTGTATCGTGAAATACATAAATACACCTGGTAAAATAAGCATTTGCAAGTCTCTTTACATGTGGGTGGGGCATGAAGTTTATTCTGGATATCTCAGTATAGGCTATCACAGTGTCTAAATTATCTTTCACATAGTTTAACACATACGACAGGACAAGGAGGAAGAGGAAAACGCCAAAGAAAGACCCCCGTACACAAAATGCTGAGTGTGCTATCTAGTAGGCTGTTTCATTGCAAATATTTAGCAAAATTATAATAATACTAATGATAAAAAAAAGCATTTTTATTGAAACAAACAATATTAAAAGGAAAATAAAATCAAGTTCATCCAATTAAAAACAGCAAGAACAAGGAAAAAAAAGTCAGAAAATTAAAAGGAAAGTGAACAAACAGTGTTTAATAATGTTTGGAAATATCTGTAATGTTTAACATAAAAACATTTCATAATAAGCAATTACTTCCAGTATTCCAGTAGGAATATACATTTTTAAAATTTTCCATCATACCTCAAACTTCCAGGGAAATTTTAATTACTGAAGCCTAGAGCTGAAATGATTAATTAATTAATTAACCAATCAACTAATCAGTAAACTATTAATCATAGAAGCCACTTTTCAAGCGAAAACTCCATGTCTCCAGCTTCTAATATGCCAGGATTTGTTGCTTTTCTCTGAGCCCTGTCACCAGAATGTTGCTACAAGCAGCAGATAGCAACAGACCGCTGTTTAAGACCAGCAAAACTGAATGCGTCCCAATATGTTTGTAGCAACCACCAGGTATTTATGTTACCCATAGCGCTGTCACAACATAAAACTAAAATGTAAAGATTCAACATACAGTATCCTCCTGAAACTTGTTTGGTATGCACTTTTAATTTTTAAAATGAAAAAGAAAGTGACAAACACATAAGCCGTGAGCCTGCTCCACCTCAAGCCGGTCGCGGCGCACCATACGCCCGCCGCGAGCCGTTCAGCACCGCGGACAGTCGGACTAATGGGCTGTCGAACCAATGACATGGACTATTTGGGATCAGTAGGATCCAATAAGTACCATAAATAAACATTTTCAACAATAATTAAGTCTCAATGTCCTCAAACGAGTACTTCCTAATTAGCAGCATCTTATCTTGTTACTGTTGCTAAAATTGGTCAAATTTGTTGCCATATCAAACTACAAACACTATAAATCAGTAAAAAACAAGTTTCAAGCATTAAACGTGATCAGGTTTTGTCCACTTTTGTGTCGGGGTCGGCTGCAGACTGACTTGGAAGAGATGGCTGCCATCTTGTTTTTACATAGATTTGTGTGTTGTGCTCTTACTACCACTAGATGGCACAAAAAAGTGTCCACGAACAAACAACAAACAACATTGAAGCAAAAGAAGCGTGAGGGTCGTGACATTTAACACAACAGTGTCAGCCTCTAGTGTGACATATAACATACATGTCAGCAGGGCTTTATAAACAATAACAACTGCATTACCATGACAAAAACAATCATTTACCATCTCTGTTATATGGCGGCTGATCTCGTCCCTGCTCGGAGGGTAAGAAGCTCCCAACCTCATTGTTTTCCCGATATGCAGATATTATCAGACCTGGCTCTCCTTCTTTGAGTAGCTGCTAACTACTACTAACTACTTTTTAAATCTCTTGCAGTGGGTTGCATTCATAACACATTCCCAAAACGTCACACCTGTGCCGCCCGTCATCTCGTCCTGCTAGCTGTCCCACTTTTACGGACATTGTTTGGACGCTGTTACTACCTCTGATGTCGGTTAAAGGCCCTATCCCGTGATTGTACTTTTAGGAACAGTGAGGAAGCATAATGGCAGGTAATTCCCGCCGTGAAGAGGCAGTAAAAGAGGTTATCTATTCTGGGGACTGGATTTTTTCTCTAGTTTAAGTCTTTATAATTGAATATCTCTGAACCAGTACTTTCAAGACATCGACTTAGATGTGGGATAATGCGATGGGATTTTCTTCTCACCAATAATTGGCAGATTAAATTATAATTAAAATAACTATTAGTTGCAGCCCTGTTGAAATTTAGATGGGATTTTATTTTATTTCAGACTCTTAACACCTGGGTCTTAATTGGATTATTTCATGTGTAGCTGTCTTTGGTTATGTCTGCATCCATATTTCCAATTTGACCACTTTTGGGGAACTAAAGTGGTGATCTGACAAAACTGCAAGGTGTTGAAGTAATGGAAAAGGGACTGTCTGAATTCATGTTAATTATTTTTATAATTTCTTTGCAGAATTGTAGATTTTTGGAACAAAGGAGGAGTCAAAATATTAAGATTAGAATTACAGTAAATTTACTACAAGTCTAAAAGACGGTTGTAAAAATCGGTAAAGTGGATTTATATAGTAATTCCAAGATCAGTGTAATAAGCCTTAAAGCAGATCTATTACAGTGCTTAAACAGACCTCTCTCTATGTGTGTGTGTGTGTGTGTGTGTGTGTAAGCAGTCACTTCATCATGCTCCAGGCTCTACATGCAGGACTAGTCATACTGGATTAAGCCCAAGGCTCAGATATCATTAGTATCCAGTCACAGAGAAGGTTTTTGTATCAACAGGACTCACATTACATAAGCACAGTGAAGGCTTTCCAACTGAGAGGCTCTTTGTTTTCAGTGGTAAGCTCGCTTGATTATAAGTGAATCCATTAAGCCCCCATATGGACGTGTTGATCATCAGCCTAAATCAAATGCCTCAATTAAATGGTTTAGCGTTTCTCAGCGGGGCCCCTCGTTCCTGTAAGCAGGACAGTCATACCTTTGTTTACTTGGATTATGGAGTTTGTGTAGGTATTTTGGATTCTCAGCATCGTTAAAAACTCTCAATTTTTTGGGGGGAGGAGTAGGGCATCTGCAGTTGGAGCACAGCTGCCCCACCACTGGCTGTGTTTACACAGTGATCTACAGGATGTACAAGAGCTCTGTGATAAACCAACAAATTTATGACTGACATTAGGATTAGCTTTTCCCAGAGCTCCAGAGAGCTGTTCCCTTAATTACAGGAACCCTCCTCCAGGAACGTATGTTTTTAATACAGAACACACACCTCCTGTAAGCTTGACAGGTGGGTCTGAACAACACAGTCTCACTCAGACCCCGTCACACATCGACGTTTGGTCATGGACCTTCCACGTCCAGATACGAAGTGCAAGGTACCTTAGGTGTGTTGGTTGTGCTTTCAAAATACACTTCCGTTTTCACAGGAAATTTACCGTTTACATACAGTGTCTTTCAAAATAAAAGCACTACGTCAGTACAACAGCGCTTCCTACAACAAAATCTTGTGGTTCGGTTCAGGACAAAATAGGGTTTGGCTTTATAATCTTTGGGGACGCGACCACTGCTCTCCTGGGTGAAGGTTGGTGTTTATTGGACCCATCAACCACAACTCCTACCCACCCTAATTAGACTGTCACCATCTTAACTTTCACTCTTGTCCCGCCGCATTTCCCCCTATAACAGCAACCGGCTGCATATCATGCTGACATTAAAGGATGGCTTTTTTTGTCAGTGTCTTACACCGCAAGTCACTGCCCAAGCACCGGATTCCGACAACTTCAGAGTGAGGCCGGGTTGGTCTGAAGAGTTTGTAGCTTGCTCCTTGTCTGAGACAGCAGCTTGAATTCACAGCTGACGATAAACAGTTTCACAGGAAAGTATGAAAATGTCCACAGAAAATTGAAGATGTAGAAGACATACTTCATTAATCAGGTGTTATTTTACATGTTACATACACACAGGCCCAAATACACACACACTTGCACAAACAGGACCTGTACACATGCAAGGAGGGGGCTGCCTATGGTCAGGCACTCTAAGCAGTTGGGTCCTCCGTGCCTTGCTAAGCAGTGCCCAGGAGGCAAACTGGCACCTCTCCAGCTACTAGTCCACACTTGGTTTGTATGGGGACTTGAACCTGTGACCCTGAGGTTCCCAGGTCAAGTTCGCACAGACTGAGCTACTGCTGCCCAAATTGTCAAACCACCCCTGTAGCTTAATGTGGGTTCATACAGAGCTGCTATTGCATTTGGATTTTCAACTTTGTCCTGCTCACTGTTGCGTGCAACAAAGCTCAACGCCCAACAGTGCTTAACAACATCCTGACAGTAAACACAGGCTGTGTATTTAGTCATATTTAATGGTAAAAACATGAGTGTTTGGAACATACTCTGAATACAGACCAAAAAATGCAGTATTTATGTACTGTTACAACACACAATAACTTGAGAATGGAAACTCAGCAGATGATATAGGCTAATGAATGTTACAAGCTTTGCAAGGTTGCTGGCAGCATCTTGTGCAGCCATTTAAGTACTTAATAGGATTTAAAGAAGTATATCGCTGCTGGAAACATGGCCTTTTAATAAAACTAGGATGTCTGTGCAGTAGAAACTTTTGAATGTGGTGCTACAGAACCAGAGACAACAGAGAAATACGATGCTTTGCTCCCTTTCGCCCCCTGCAGTGTTAAAGTAGATGGATCTTTCTTTTTAAAACTAAACAGCCTGACTGAAACATTAAATTTGTCCTGCTTTTAATTGGCGTCTGCATGTACCAGCATGGCCTTGTCGGACATGCTTTGTCATATTTGATTTTTCTTTTTGATTATTCTGTGTTTAGTTGTGTTCTGATATCATACACTGGTGTTTGAGGATGTAGTGAATAGTATAGTACATGACAGGTGATTGTGATGTGGTCGTCAGGCCTCTGCTCCTCAGAGCTGCTCTCATCTAATTAGTGGCAGCAGCTGATTGATTCATCACACCTGGTAGCAATCTGTCTGTGTCTCTGTCTGTTCTGTGAAGCACTCATGATGATAGTCAGGGACTGAAACATTTGCTGCTGTTTTTATTCACTCTTTATCAGTGTTTTGCACTTTGAGCACCCTTTTTTGTGTCTTAAATAAAATGACTATTTTTGCATTGATCTCAGCCTGTGGAGCTTTTCGTGACTTTCTAGCCCTGTTACATTGGTGCGCAGGTATCTTCCTCTGCCCTCCATTCATGTACTGTTACAACACACATACATACTCAGCAGATGATACAGGCTGATGGATGTGTTTAGCTTTGCTAGGTTGCTGGAAGCATTTTTAGCAGCTGTCTAAGTGCTTAATATGACATAAAGACGTATTTCACTGCTGGAAAGATGGCCTTTTAATAAAACTAGGATGTCTATGTGGTAGAAAGATGCAAATACTTTTTAATATGGTGCTACAGAATCAGAGAAAACAGAGAATGCTTTTGCTCAAGAGGGAGAAAACTTAGAGCTATCAGAATGCACTGCGCTGCACCAGCTCAATAAACAGACCCGCTGATGGTTAATGTGATGTGAACACGTCAGTTCAAGACAATGGTGGCTGGCTGGCAAGAAACAATGATTTATTGCAGTTAAACAGCAAGCTGAAACATGTTTTTTGAAAAACAGGCTTGGAAATGGGCAACTCAGTAACAGTAACTAGCGACAAACTGAAGCTACGTGAGCCTATTTAGCCAAATTTATTGGTAAGGACAGTAATCAGAACATACTTAGACTGCAGGCTGAGAGGAAAGAGGAAAAAGAAGAAGTGCTTCCATACAGTTATAATACCCAACAACTTTTTAAAACACAGTCAGACAAAATTATTTTATTTAGCTTCCCTAGCTGCCTGCAGTTGGCAGCTAAGCTACTTGGACAATTTCAAGCAAGCGAATGACATATTATTACATCCCTGTCTTGACAGACATATATAAACACTTATACAGTATTTCTTTCTTGTTTCTATTTGCCTTACTGTTCATGTGTGAGGACGCTTTTTAAGCCACCTCAAACAATTTCAAGCAAACGAATGACATATTATTACATCCCTGTCTTGACAGACATATATAAACACTTAAAACATATAAACACTTATAAACACTACAGTATTTCTTTCTTGTTTCTATTTGCCTTACTGTTCATGTGTGAGGACGCTTTTTAAGCCACCACCCCTCGTTTGTCACACACATTGAGAAATGTCTCTGTACTGCTGTCTACAACACACTCAAACAAAAATAAACCATCTATGGTGAATTTCACTTCAGCATACTGCCTCGTTTCTGCTGGTGCACCCTGTCAGCTCGTTTTGGTTAAGTCTTGACCGCCAGCTTGTGTTTCATGCTACAGCTCGGCGTCTCTGGGCAATTTCTTAATTTTCTGGTCAGCATCTAACACACTCTGGGCCCTGTAAATGACCACCAATATTTCCTTTGGCACTGGTTGTTTCTTGCCCCTGTCACACTCATTCACAAGTTCCCCCTTGCTGCCGTCCACAACAGAAAATGTCAAAAATAAACCGTCCATGGTGAGTCACTGCAGCACGGGGGCTCAGGCCTGGTGGGCAGAGTTGTTAGCTCCATTTTGCTAACACTTTGTATTTAAACAGCAAAAGAGAGGTCACGTCCATAGACCCAACAGGCATCACATCATGGTCAAAGACATTTTCTCTCAACAGAATCATATAGAGATTTTTCCTATGGTGATCAGACGTTACTTGTAGCAGGATGTACAGTAATAGCATGATGTCCGGGTCTGTGGGGACGTAATATGTGGGTAAAAATCTGTTTAAACTGATGTTCTTTTATATGGGTTTTGAAGAAAGAGCCCAAAGGAAAAGCCTCATAAAGTATATGATCTCTTATTTTTTTTTACAACATGCGACTCGGTCTAAACTGCCATCTGGCTATACTGAGCGTAGGAGCTAAAACGATTATGTAAAGGCTGAAGTTTTGCACACTACACAGCCACTGCAGACAACTTTCAGCAAGTGTTCAGCAACAGAAACACAAAGGTGACATTTATTCACATTGCAGAGAAGTTAAAACAACCCATGTGTAATGCAGTACTGTAGCAGACTAAGAATTAATTCCATATTATACACTAATTACACAGATTAAAAACAGGCATTAAGTGGCTATAACTTCTTCGCCAAGCTTTAAAACGGAAAACTGGAGAGGAAAAAAGTTGGCGCAGTCCTAACTAGTCTTGGACTCAAGAGTTCTTCTTACACAACTCCAAAAAAACTTCTTGGTTGTCTTTGTCCTCAGCAGCAGTGACTGTGATGAATGATGACACAGAGATACTGCCCATATATCAGCAGGAAAGAGATACGTCCGTAAGGGAAGAGATGGCCTCAAACCACCAAATAGCTATTTAGTGGGTTGCCCAATATTTACAGCAGGACAAAACTTTAACTCATCCTGAGTGCCGGCCGTGACAGGTTGGCTCCTGCGGAAGAGGCGACCTCAGAGTCAGGATGTGGTCAAGAATTTAAAATCCATGATCGGAGCACTGACTACACTTGTGGGACAGACTTAACTCTGCACAGACACAAGGGTCAAACAATTGTGTAAAACATGAGAATGCATGACCGAAGGGGACTACAAATGTTGTTTAGAAACGCACATTTAATTCTGTCTGTATCTAGTTAACATTTCCCCCAGTCCACTGTGATGCATTTGCAACAGGGTCTTGTGTCTACATTTGACTTCTCTGCAGTATTTAGCTGTTTTCTTGGTGATAATATTTTTATATGCTACTGTTGTTGGCATATATTGGACAATCTGTAATGTATTTATTACTACTGTAATTGTTTTTGATTCTCTTTGTATATAAAATACTCTCACCTCACTCCAAATTTATAACTCTTACTGAAAACCCTCTTAAAGGGTGAGTGAGTACAGCTGTCTCCACACAGCACCCTCATTCATTTCAATTAGGCCACTGTGTTGCAGATGCAGAGGCTTTTCCTCACAGTTGTTAAGATAAAATTGTTGTCACGACAATAACTTCCCTCATTCATAGCGTTATACACTGTTGTGCAATGTTGTAGCAACTAATAAGAATTTCACCAACCTGCAGGGGCCTGTTTTGCAAATATGGCAACACGCAAGCTGTGATTTACGACATTAAGACTCATTTTACACATTTTCACCAATGAAAACAAATGCCAGACTTGTGACCCATGCATGAGCGTGCTAGAACCCTTCAGGGCTCTTTGTAAGCGACAATCCTTTGTGAAACGTGCCTGAAACACGCCCACACCAGTCAACATATCCACTTGCGTTTCTTAAACGCAGTGCTGTTTTTGATTCCCTTTTTTCACCTTTATGTGTTTATTTAACCCCATCTCCAAGTAAATTGTTGGCATTGGATGTTTCTGCAAACCATGGATACGTTCCATTTGTACATTAGTTTAAAGTGGATACTTTGAAACTCTACTCTTCTAAACAACGCTGCGGTGAGCGTGTGGTTCGGTTTAGGCACAAAACTCACTTGGTAATGGTTAGAGAAAGATCATGGTTTGGCTTAAAACACCTATGTTTGGTGGTGCAAAAGCTGCTGGAAAGGCAGAGACGGGTCAAGGAGCTACACATGGGAGTTGTACTGGGGGGGAAAGGACCCAAATGGAAGGGGGGCCCTCAACAAGCCTGGAATAAAAAGTACAGTTTTGTTTGCAGGTTTTTATTTCTTAGTATTTAGTACCATTACTAAATAAAATAGTGGCTGAATAAAAAGGTCGTGAGAGTGAACTTTGTGTTAAAAAAAAAGTTAAGGCTCTCTTAGGCCCCTCTAACCTCCTACAACATGCACAAAATGTCTGCCCCCGCACTTGGATTCTTCTCTAAATGCAGCTAAAGCAGAGTGAGTAAGTGACTGACTGCTTCTGTTGCTGCTGGAGCAGGACTGTCACGATGTCATTCCCCAAAAAATGAAAATGAGGGTTTCAAAAAGAAAAGAAAGGAAGGGAAAGCAGGGGGAGGTAAAACAGCTTTTAACTGATTTCTTTCAAAAGAAAGGTGAGTGCAGTTTCAGAACGATTTAGTTAATACCGGAAGTTGTTTAAATTGAAGGCAGTCAGACTGGCTTGGAGCATATTTGCATTGCATTGTATACCATATATTAGTCAGTGTAAGAAAGTAGCATTAGCATTACATGCCATACAACAACAGTCAACACAATAGCAAAGCATCGTGGACCATATGGCCCCACAGCAGCCACAGAGAGTGGAGCAGCTGCAGGTCCTTCATCATTTCCTGTTAACATTGAAGCCTATACAACACTGATTTGTATTGCACTGTGGGTAATATTTTGAGTCAGGTGTGGATGTGTGCTTTTAATTAATTAGTTGTAACCACATTCGCAGCAAAGGTGGGACTAAGGGTCGGTCCCAATACTCACACTTCCCCTCAAAATTGGCCCTAGCCCTTGTTTTTGCACATTCCCGCGAAGGGCTAGGGTGTCCCAAACTTTAGGGAAGTGCTTTTCAGCCCTTAAAATCCCAACTTAATCTCAAGGGCCGTGCAATGCACTCTTACGAACCCATCTCAACTGAGGGGAAGATTGAATTTCCCAGGATGCATTGCGAAACTATCCAGCCAGGCGAGTTTGCTGCATTTCTTCTCCGTTGATTTGTTAAACGAAGGAGGATGAAGACAGCCAACGAAATGGGCAATACAACCACTGGAGCCGGCATTTTGGAAATGAGTGCAAGAAGCCTACGTCGACTATACGCGTGACATAGGTGAACACGTCTGTTACGCTAATTTGCATGGAGGCGTCCCAGTTCGTAGGTAAAATTCCCTACCCCAAACCAAGGGGTAAGATTAAGGGAAAAGGGAATGGCCCTAAGACTATGTTTTCAGTGTCACCTAGGCCTGTGTGATTCATATGGATTTGTTAAATAGCAACATTTGGCTTAAGAAGACATTTTAAAGCAAGCACGTGACATTGTGAGTCTTTTGAAAGATAGAATTCACAAGCTGTAATTGTCGACTATCTTCTGGCAAAGACAACTGATAAAAATGACAATAAAAACCACAAGGCAACATTTCCTTTACAAATGATTTCCTGTATTAGGCTTCCATTTCAATGTGACTGACAGAAGCTGAGTTCATGTGCATGAGCATGAGTCCCTAATACAACAAATACCCAGGGATAAACTCACTGTGAAGCTTATACCGAATCTGTTTTTCTTATCTAACAGGTGTTGATTTGAGTCTGTTCTCAGCGTGTAATTTTGTGCATAGTGGTGTTTGGATTACATTACATTGTGATATGTTCCAAATTATTTTGTCCCTACTCTGTAATTGGGCTGAAATGAAAACACTGATGAAAAAAGGATGAAGCAGAGAGATTTGCCGTGTTTACTGTGATTGATTGTCTCGCTCTGTGGATGTTGTTTGTCATCCTGATCAAGAGTTAAAAATAGCTTTCGCAGAAACAGGAAAAAACTGCTCTGATATCTGTAACCATGCCGACTCTCGAGAGGTGAACGTGAACCGTTGACACCGGCTTAAAAAACAGCAGTATTACCCTTTAAAAAGAGTCAGTGCTTTAAGCTCAGTGATCCATGACATGATGTGACATGACATTCTCTCTCCCTCCCAAATAAAAGCCTCAGTGTTTTATTTTTACAGGTCAGTCCACACTTAGATAATCCACTTCCAGAGGAGGTCCACCTTCTCCCTCTCTCGCCCTTCCTGTTCCTTTCGAGCGAAGAAAAACTCCTAACTAAGCTCAAGAGGCTCTTTGACAGCAACCGCAGCCACTTCTTTTCAAATCAAGCGTCCTAATTAGGGCCTTTAAGTGAATGCAGATCCTTATGCACGGCGCCATATGCAGGACTGAATATTCATGCGGGCACCGAGCAGGCTGTCCCTGCTCTGGCCTGAACGCAGCGTTTCTCTTGCCCTCATTATTCTGACACGCTGACAAAGACCAACAAGGCAAAGAACAAGGAGGAGAGAGCAAAGTCAGTGTCTGGCAAAAGTTCACTCCAAACTTCATGACGCTGGGAAAACAACAAGCATCGAACTTGATTTCTTGTGAATGTGTCTGTGTTGTGGTGTAATCGTTGTAAGTGGACACTTTTACGTTTCAGCTCATTATGTAGCACACGTGAGTATTTGACATTACTGCTGACTGTTTCCCAAAGCAAACATGTTGAGATGGATTTCCTACCCTCTGGGCTTCCCCTTATAGGCAGTGGGAATTTAAGAAATACAGCCTCCTGTCTTTAAAATTGAAATAAAGAGGACTGGAAGCCACTTAAGTAAAGTGTGACAGTGTTATTTACAGGAACAATATCTGCTATAAATCACAAGAGTGCATCTGAAAAGAGGAGGAAAAGGCAACAATGATTCATGCAGCAAAACAAATACAGCTTAACACTTAGGCGGCCATTGATTTCACTTCATTTCAGTATGTCATGAAAATCAACTTGCAGAAACTTGCTTGAGGTTGGTGATCCATCACAGTGAATGTTTGGTTGCGTCATCGTAGTGTTGAAGTGCAGTTACAATTAGGGATTGATTCTGAGTTGGCTTCCAAGAAGTTTTGCAGTCACAAGGTGTGTTAGCACAAAAGAAAATGAGGAAGACACAATAAGGAAACATGGGCGTTGTACAAAGCAACGTGTGAATTGGGTTGTTTTAACTGGCAGCTGGTTGATTTTGTAGTTTAGGCTATCATTCCACTGGGTCATCATGACATCGTATACACTAAATTTGTGGTTAAGATCTGGAAATACAGTGACATTGTTAAGAAAAAAAAAAGTCTGATAGGGTAAGAGACCCAAGCAGTCAGACAGTTACATTTTAAGCAAGCCTCCAGGTTGGTCAAACTTAAGGTCCATCATTAAAATTTTCGGAACAGGTTTGATTTTCTCAGGGGGCACAGAATCATTTCATAACACAATGCCTGAACCAAGCGCAAGTTGACGCACAATCCCTAAAGCCCCGTTTCCATCAAATACTTGCAGTATGGTACCTTTGGAACCAAAAGTAACCCTTCAGGCTTGGTACCTAGACCCTAGGTCCACTTAGCATTTCCACCACAAACAGTACTCTTAAATGTGGGTGGGGTTGTTGTCACTCACTGCTCCGTCCAGCACTCACTGCATTTCCTCTTTTATCAATCTGCACCTCATTCATCATCCACGGAACGAGGCTGCACGCCGACATTTTCAGAACAAAATAGAACAGGCTGCAGTGAGACTCTCTCTCCATGGGATATTAAGAAATAGTGGGTTTGTGCATTTAGTCCTTCTCGGGCAAGCTCAGGGGTTTAGTGTTACCAGAGCCCACAGGAACGACGCTCTGCAACGCTTTTTTTTCTCTCCACTCATTACCAAAAGTGTATGTCATCCAAGAGAGACAATAAAAACTAAAGTAATGGTCAAAGTTGTCATATTGAAATTTAAGGTGTGTTGATTGATTCACGTCATCAGCTCATGCACTGAGTAACATTACAAGAAATCTGGAAATCCATCGGTAAAAAAACAAAAAAAACAAACAATTTTTTTCCCCTTCCTTTACCTCTGGAGGCACAGCCCGGAGTTTTTCGACTAATGGAAGTGCAGGGGCCTCGGGGATCGCTCAACCCCTTCACTTCCAGCAGTGCCCCCAAGGAATCGCCATGTTGTTTACAAATACTTCGGGTAGAAAACCAGCAGAGTTTAGCTATATGTCACATTTTTCACATCACTATATCACCATGTAGACTAATCTGATGTTTGTTAAGTCTATAAACACAATGACTGAACAAACGTTACTATTTCTGTGTGCACGATTTGTAATCAATAATATGGTTATCGTAGATTAGCTGGGCTAACCGTTAGCTGTTAACGTTAGCCTTTAGCGGTGTCTGTAATAACCATAGACTGTATAAAAATAAGGTAATAACTCAATAAACGGTCCGTGAATAAAATATTTTTTCCAGCGGATATCTTAGTTACAACATGATTGAGCTAGCAAAGCAGTTTTGTGTTGCTATGTGTGGTATTTATTCAGTTATGGGAAATCACGATGTC
>NC_065506.1:44397384-44403914 GCF_006386435.1 Epinephelus moara | reverse complement strand
AGACTGCAGTGTTCACAGCTCCACCTTTTAGTACCAGATCTGTGTGCTAGGTACCCCAACAGAGGGGGGACCAAACATGGGGACGGTACGGAACGGTTCCATTGGTACCATCCACAACTTTTAACAGTGGAAATGGAAAAAAAAAAAGATGTACCAAACTGAACTGAACTGTTTGGTGGAAACGGAGCTTAGGAGTCCAACACTGATGCTGGAGATTTGCCTGAACTCTAAATGAACTGCAAGCCTTTTTAACAAAGATCCCCAAATTACTTTTTAAAGTCGCTTTGGAACATTTGCTGTGGTGTATTACCTTTATACTGCTCTATTTATTTGTTACTATTTATAATGAACCAAAGAGGAAAGAAATGGCTGCCCGGGACATTTATATAAATGACTCTAATTATGGTGGCATACACTGTAAACTGGTTGGCAGGACATACGTAGCACCACTGAGCAGTTTGCTGTCACAATGGGGGTTGAATGTGTCTGAAAATTGTTCATCTTTAAGAGAAAAGATGTCGCTGATTACCAGGCTGATGAGATAACATCATCTTTATAAATGAATGCTGCTGTGTCACACCTCTCTTTATTATCGGGCAAATAATGAGACCCTCCTCCCATCCTGACACCATTATCACAAAAGAGGGCACAGCGTATGACAGGCATTTTAATTGGTACTCAGGAAGTAAAGTGTGTTATTTAGTGAAATAGCTGCGGTTTGCACTTTCTCTCACAAACTGGGAACGTTTGTTTCAGGAGTCAGAATGGCAGCGTCAACAGAACAGCGGTGTCACGGCAAGTCATGGAGAAGCAGCAGTAACAAGCAGAGGTGTGTGTGAGGGTGAGTGTGTGTGTGTGTGGGTGAATGTAGAGTCAAAATAATTTGATGTGTGCTCCTACTGGAGGAGGAATGTGAGGTGAAGAATGAAGAGCGGAGCAGCTCCTGCGTTGACAGTGCTGCCTGTCCTTCACCTCGCTGCACCGCTCAGGCTTCAACACCTCCAGCAGACTCTCGCTTGGACGAGCTCCAAGTGCCGCCAAGGTCAGGAGAGCACTGTCATTCAACACCACTGTGTGTGTGTGTGTGTGTGTGTGTGATGAGGTGGGGGAGGGGAGGGGCGAGGGCAGGGGGTACGGACATGAGTGCAAGAGCAAACACAAGCCTAGACGAGTGTGTTTGTGTATTAGTTGCTGTGGTAACTGCAAGAGACAGTAACAACGGCAGAGGCGGCTGTGTTTGTGCTTTATTTCTCCTAGCTGTGTTTTTACTGTGTGTGTGTGTGTGTGTGTGTGTGTGTAACAATCACGTCAGAAAATCCACCGGCCCTGACAGTCCCACCACAGATCTGGATCATCTACGTATATGTCAAAACACTGTACCAGTGTCCTGAGCAACAGCCTTCCTGACATTCAAATGAAATAATATAATCCGAGTCACATCACGCGTTCCACCTTGGATTATTTTAAATTTGGAAAATTAGCTCTACAGCAAAATAAGACTTCAAAATCAACCCACTTTTACCATATTTGAATGACACACACACACATGCATAGAAACCTAACAAGAATCATAATAATCACCGTAATTCTGCTCATGACTAAGCATTAAAAAAAGCCCAGTGGGAAGAAAACTGTAGTCTAAGCCTTCAAATACCAGAAAAGTATCAGGTACAATATGTTGATAAAGTCTACAGATAAAAAGACGTCCCTTCTGTGAGGTTTAACCGTCTATTTCTTTTGGCTGCGTAATCTCCATTTGAGGTGTTCTTAGGCTCACGTGAACCACAGACACCACATCAGACATCTGGAAAGGAACCCGGGTTTTAAGACTACAAGTTGTAACATTTCATGTAATCTGACAAAGTGCTGATGTTCAATAAGTTGCTGCTTGACGAGTTGTTTCCTGTTTGTCGACAGACCACGTAAGTAAGTAAGTAAAGCTTTATTTATACAGCACTTTTTAAAACACACAGTTACAAAGTGATTCACACACTCACACACACAAACACACACACGAAGAATATAAATGCAAGCTCTACAGAAAGGCTCGCCTATAAACGTGGGTTTTTAGTGGACGCTTAAAGGCCAAAACACACCAGTGGGTGACGCCATGTCGAAAAATACGTCCCTCTTATTGTCAGTGTGTAACCCCACACCGGCGGCAAGATCCGCGTTGGTGCTCCTGGACGTGCCAGACTGCGGCACTTGACGTTGCTGTCCTATTTTTAGCCTCGCTGCATTTCCCCCTCTTGCTCTCTTCTTGTACATACCAGCTCCTGCAGCAGCTCTTTCTCTGCTCCTGTGGCTGCTCGGCTCCTCTCCTCATCATGGATTAGTGCTGCACGATTTGAGAAAAATGTGCAATTGCGATTTTTGTGGACAATATCACGATTTGCTATTGTGATTACAATATAATACATAAACGGTATCATGAGTCTTCTTGCTTGAGTCAGTGTTTCCCCTACATTATATCGGGGGGCACTGACCTAACAAAGTTATTGTTATGGACAGACAATGTGTCAATGACCATCAACAGACTGGGCACAGTCAAACACGCTGCTCACACAGCAGCGCAGCACGACACCGTACACACACTCAGTTGCCTGTGTCGCGTTCATTCGTTGTCACGTAGATGACAAATTCCAGCAAGTGAATAGGCCACTCCACAACACAGCAGCTTGTCAGGTGGGCCGAGCCCGAGCAAAATTGCTCAGTTTTTCATTTGTTATTATATAGTTTGTTATGGAGTCCGTGATTTCCCGTGTCTCTTTGAGGTCTTGTCATATGGGGTGACACTTACAAATGTTTGCGTAATTGTGCTTTGTTGTTTTATGAGGCTCTGGCGGCTTTCAGTTGTCTCTTTGTCTTTAACGTTACACGGCTCGGCTTTCTCTCGCATGCATTCTTCCTACTTTTCTCTGTGCTGTCTCAAGTGTTGATATAGCACGTCTTTCTGTTCAGCACCGCCGTACCTGAATCCAAAGTGTCTCCATATAATAGACTTTTTTTTTTCGCCACCAACTCAGCCTGTTCGTGGTCGTGCTCATGCTCTTCTTCATCGTCTGTGTTGGTCACTGCTGCACGCCGGGTGGTCAGCTGACCATACGTGCTGCACACACCAGGATAGCTTGTGGGCGTGATGTCAACAAACTCCACACACTACAGCAGAGGTAGTCACGTTCACAGGCACACACGTTAACATTTATTTACATTAAATCGCAAATCGCAGCCTTTTATGCGGTTATGTAATCGCACAGCCTGACATCGCGATTGCAATTGCGATTAGATTAATCGTGCAGCACTACCACGGATGCATAAAGAGAACTCTGTTGCTGTTTCGTGTGAGACGAAGACTGGTTGAGGAGAGACTCTGTGTTGAAGTCAAGAAATATCCTGAGCTAAATGACCCACAGTCCTGATGTTATAAAGACAATGGCCAAAAAGATATTGCCTGGTGAGTCATGGCTCTGGAGATCAGCCCTTTTGGTGAGAAATCAACTTTAATTAGAGGCTGTCCACATGATTTTAAGCTAATGCAGAGGTGGAGGAGGTACAGGTCTTAAATAACTTTGTGTGGTTGTCTGTTAACAAGCTGCAGTGCGACACATCCAGTGTGTGCCAGGGGCAGCACATGACGTGTCACATGACATGCGTGCCACAGTGGCACCACTGGGCCTTCTGTCTGTACTCTGCGTTCATTTCGTCTGTATTTGTGCATGTTTGTGAGAGCTTATGGTGCAGTACCATCGGAGCTCTTGGGGGCAGTGTAGCACAGTTCAAGTGCGAACTCGACGAAGACATTTTAAAAATGGTGTAACTGAACGAATCTCCGTCCATGTTACAATATATTTAATGGCTTCAATGCTGCCTCCGCCAAAAGGTACATTATTACGACATCGTCCACTGTCACCTTGTTTGTTGTGAGAAACTTGCCCTCTAGTGCCATCTAGTGGATGTATCCATGCCAACATAAAGGATGCATGGAGTACGAGGGCAGTGACATTTACAACATCAGCACTCTAGTTTTTGGATTTGGGAGAGAGTTGTTTATGTTTAATATTTTTGGACTCTCTTAGACCATAGGAATAACATGTATGAACTTGTAAAATGGGTGTACTGCCCCTTTATCTGAAAGTCTTTCTGTTTGTGAGCCTCGATAAGAAACTTCCTACCGTCGAGGGTCCTGCCAGCTACAACACCAAATCTCTTTCCTCTGTCTCTGTTTCCATCTCCACCATAAACCGTCAGCCGTCTACAGTGAGAGTGTGAGGAGACAGTGGTTTGGCAGGAAGCAGTAATCCTTCTGATGTCGGTCATCCTGCTCTCCTCCCCTCCTGTCATCACACTGGAGGGTCTCCGGGTGAAGTTTAAGGAGTGCTCACTTAATTGCCACTCACTCATGTCCACTTGGCTGCACTGAGTGCCACTAGTCGATCACTCTGCTGAATAAAAGGGACTTTATTTACAGACTGTTATCTGGGTACCGGTGTATATGTCTTGCTTAGTAAGTGTCCTCTGTACGTCTCTGGAGCTTTTAATTCAGAGTGAGTGATGATGTGGAGGCTGATCATCCAGCCGCCCATCACTCCCTTTTTCCTCTCTCAAATTTCCTTTCCAATCTGCCTGAGAAGTCTGTCTGACCTCGCTCTCTCTCTCTCTGTCTCTCTCTCATTGTCTTTCTCATTTTTCCTTCCTGGCTGTACAGGAAACGTCTGCCCCTGCGGTGGTTTTTACAATCTGATTCGGTAATGAGAGGAAATTAGAGTTTATCTGCTTCAGAGACAGACGAGCGAGAGAAGAGTCAAACTTCTTCGACCCTGAGCAGGAAAACAAAGCGTATTTTAGCCATTTCTGGGGGCTGCAGAGAGATAACCACTAATGAACACAGGGGCTGTTCAGTGGTTAAACTCTGATGCTTCCACACTGAGAAATATAAAGCTCTAATTAGTGTTTCTCTCAGGTGAGGGGAGGAAATTGTGAAGGTAGGGAGAGAAATAAAACTACTTTTTTTCATTTAAATCCACACAGCAGGCTCTTAACATGCATCATCATCTTGCCTCAGCGCCCAGGTAGTCAGCCAGATCAGGCTGAGATGGACTGACTGCACAATCGGTTGTGTGCTGGAGTGGATCACATGTGACCCAGCTCTGGCCCATATGTGTCTGCCAAATTTGGCAAGCTTATAAAGGTGTGGCTGAATTGGCGGAAGTTCATCAAATATCAGTGCTTTGTCACGAACCTCAGCATCTGATACTGAAGCTCAAGGCACCCTTTAACGTCCGTATGAGACGCACCAGGCGTTCAACTAAGTCCAATGTAAACCATCCACTGCAGTATTAGACGCTCAGAGCAACTGCCATCCATCAGAGAGAGAGAGGGACATATTCTATCATATGCTCCATATAATGTAAGTTACTGAAGCAGTCCAATGTAAAATGCCTTGCAGGCCATTCAACCACGGTATTTTGAGGAAACGTAGCATGCTACGTTGGTGTGCAATGGTGCAATGGTTAGCATCGTCGTCTCACAGCAAGAGTTGCAGAGTTGCATGTTCTCCCTGTGTGAGCGTGGGTTTGCTCTGTGTACTCCAGCTTCCTCCCACAGTCCAAAGACATGCAGGTTAATTGGTAACTCTAAATTGCCCGTAGGTGAATGTGAATGTGAATGGTTGTCTGTCTCTATGTGTCAGCCCTGTGAAAGTCCAGTCCACCTGCGACCCCTAACAGGATAAGTGGCTACAAAATGAATGAATGTCTAACAGTACCATATGTACTTATTTTAACCCAAGGCATCAGTTAAAAAAATTTAGTCGCGGTAAATGGCAGTCCACTTACTGTATGTGTCTTGGTACAGTGTTCACACCTGATGTGTACTATACAGGGCTACACATGAACCGTACTCAAGAACAGATCGGCTTACCGCTCCTGTACATGGAAAACATAGGTCATAGTTGCAGATTGATTGATGGGTGGATGTCATTTTGTGTTTAACAGGACGAAATCATGATAGGATTTTAATTTAAGAATAAGAAGAAAGTGATTTTTTTGTTCAGCATATCTTGTTAAACAGTGGACAAAATGGCCGGATATGTTATCTTGAAGGGTTAAAGAAACACACACACATATATATATATACATATATATATATATATATATACATATATACATATGTATGTATATGTTAAGGTTTTGCACTTTTTGTCCCCATTGAACCTAATTTCCTGATTTCACGTTGCCATGTACTACCTTATGAATCATATGCTTTTATTAAGAAATTAATAAGTCAGAATATAAACATACACAGTGTTGGGTAAGGGTTACTTTAAAAGTAATCAAAGTACATTACTGCGTTACTTTTTAGAAAAGTAACCAGTTACTTTACTGCATTACTCCCTGAGTAAAGTAACTCAATTACTTTAAAAGTACTTCCAACGTTACTCCCTCAGAAAAGTAACTCAAGTACTTTTAAAGTACTTTTGAGTATTCTACATTTCCTATTGGGCAATGGACCACAGGGCGTTAAGCCTACAT